>NC_133223.1:3034846-3327346 GCF_040436345.1 Pagrus major | reverse complement strand
AATCATTATTTCTAACCTCGTCAATGTCTTGACTATATTTTCTATTCATTTTGCAACTCATTTGATGAATAAAAGTGTGAGTTTTCATGGAAAACATGAAATTGTCTGGGTGACCCCAACCTTTTGAACGGTAGTGTGCACATATATATATATATATATATATATATATATACATACATACATACATACACTGAACAAAAATATAAACGCAACACTTTTGTTTTTGCTCCCATTTTTCATGAGCTGAACTCAAAGATCTAAAACATTTTCTATATACAGTCCTGCTCACCATTATTGGCACCCCTTCATTTTTTGCATAACCTCTACAGTATCGTCAGAAATAAATGGAAATGTACCAAATTTATATCATCAGGATCTTTTAATTGGAGGTCCAAAGTAATTTAACAAAGAAAATTGTTTTTTCAACTTACATATTGTAATTTCAAAGAAGAAACAGAAAAAACAGCATGTGCAGCAATAATGGCACCCCTCTTTAATATCTGGTTGCACACCCTTTGGCAGTGATGACAGCCTCCAAATGTTTCTTATATGCTTCTATAAGCTTCTTGCACTTCTCAGCTGGTATTTTCTCCCACTCTGTCTTTGCAAATTGTTCAAGCTCTTGAACGTTTGCAGGTTTCTTTTCCCCAATGGCAGATTTCAGCTCATACCAAAGATTTTCGATCGGATTGAGATCAGGACTCATGGCTGGCCATTTTTAAAACAGTCCATTTTTTCCTTTTCAACCATTCCTGCGTGCTTTTGGATGTGTGCTTTGGGTCTTTGTCTTGCTGGAGGACCCATGATCTTCGACTCAAACCAAGTTTTCTTACACTGGGTAGGACATTTCGCTCTAAAATCTCTTGATAATTCTCTGATTTCATGATTCCTGTGATACGGTCAAGGCCTCCAGTACCAGATGCAGCAAAGCAGCCCCACAGCATTATGGATCCTCCACCATGCTTAACTGTTGGTAGGGTGTTCTTTTCCTTGTAGGCTTCATTGCGTCGTCTATAAAAAAACTGTTGGTGTGCATTGCCAAAAAGCTCTATTTTTGTTTCATCTGTCCACAGAACATTTTCCCAGAAGGATTGTGGTTTGTCCAGGTACTCTTTGGCAAAGATTAGTTGTTCCTTTTTATGTCTTTTCCTCAGCAGTGATGTCTTCCTTGGCCTTCGCCCATGAAGCCCTGTTTGGTTTAGTGTGCGGCGTATGGTACTTGTTGAAACCATGACTCCAGACTGTTCCAGGTTGGCCTTCAGGTCTTTGGATGTTTGACGTGGTGTTTTTTCCACCATTCGCACCAACTTTCGAAGACTTCTCTCATCAATTTTTCTCTTCCCCCCACGCCCAGGGAGGTTCTTGACAGTTCCATGCTTGGCAAACTTCTTAATAACATTACGCACTGTTGAAACAGGGACACCAAGGTCTTTGGAGATGGCCTTATACCCTTTGGAGGTCTTGTGTTTGCCAATTATCGCACTTCTGATGTCCTCAGACAGCTCCTTTGTCTTCACCATTGTGACAAAGGAACAGGGGATAACAGATGGCTTTTTAAAACACAGAAGTCATCATTCATTGGCTAATTCATGTCACATGGGCACAGACAATTTATCACAGGTGATTCTCATTTGTGATTTACCACAGGTGAGTCACAATGTGTTTCCATACTGATTTACAGCAAAGGGTGCCAATACCAGTGACACAGCAAGCTTTAAGTTTTTCTATTTTTTCCTCCAATTGTTAATTGTTTTATATTGTTGTTTATCATTTGCTCTTTTGTATCAAACACGAGTTCTCTATAGAAAAAAAATGTTTCACTTGATTCATTTTTTTCAGAAGATATTCCACATTATGTACTTAAACTTCATGGGTGCCAATAATGGTGAGCAGGACTGTACACAAAAGAACCATTTCCCTCAAATATTGTTCACAAATCTGTCTAAATCTGTGTTAGTGAGCACTTCTCCTTTGCCGAGATAATCCATCCCACCTCACAGGTGTGGCATATCATGATGCTGATTAGACAGCATGAATATTGCACAGGTGTGCCTTAGGCTGGCAATTAGAGAGCGGGAGGAGTCAAAAATTTGGGGTATGAAGCGAGAGGCCAATTGACGTCTAAGCCTGAGGGCCAAAAGGCTGCTAGCCTTATCACCATACTCACAGTATGTTCCTTTATTCCGTCTTAAAAAATGTTTGGCTTTACTTCTAGAGAGCAAGTCAAATTCAGTATGTAGTTTAACTCTTCTGGTATAAAGGTCTGGACTGGGTGAGTTGGAATACTCTGCGTCTATGCTGAGAATCGCATCAATCAGTTCCTGTAGTTTTTGTTTATTTTTTCTAGCCAAATTAGCACTGTATGAGATAATCTCCCCTCGTATCACAGACTTAAACATTTCCCACAGCAAAAGAGGGTGAAGTTGACTCTTTCCTATTAAGCTCATGAAAAACTTTGTTGTGTTGTTGTTTAGATACTTCCGGTTGACAGTGAGATGCAGGTGTGAGTTAACGCTCCTCATATAATCTCTAAAAAACGTCTAAAATGTAAGAACAATTGAAATTAGAGCACCCTATAAAGGGAAACTAAAGTCAAATCACAAACTACGAGTAATGAATTTGAGATCCGGCGCAGTGATTAAGGAATACCAGATGAAAGAAACAACGAAGACAAGACGCCAAACAAAAGACAACGGAGACACAATGGCAGACAGAAACTTGGAACAAAACTTGAAGGCTTTGCTGACTGACTTCAAAGATGAAATCGCAGAACAAATTGGTGGACTCCGGAAAGATTTCGAAAAGTTTATGACAGAGATAAAAGAAATGCAAGTGGACATAAATCAAATCCGCATGGGATTAGAAGCGGCCACCGGTGATATACAGGAAACCGAACAAAGAATACATCAGCTGGAAGAGAGAGAAGTGATAACAAATGAGACATTGAAACATTTGAACCAAAAGCAAAAGAAGTTAAATGAAAAATTTGAACAACACGAAATCAAAGCTCGACAGAATAACATACGGATCTACCAGGTCAAGGAGGGAGTAGAGGGGGATAATATGGTGGATTTCATCAGAACATTTCTCACGGAAAAATTGGAGCTTTCGCCGGACATACTGCAAATAACGGCCTATCGATCATTTTCCAAGACTACAACACAAGAAGACGCAACATCTCGCTCCATAGTAGTGCACTTCCAACATTGGAACACATGGCAAAAAGTTGCTTGGTCAAAGAAGAAAATCATATATGACAAGACACGCATCTACTTTACTTTTTTCACAACTGAGGGAATTGGTGAGGTGTTTCTTTTTTTTTGCAATGAGGTATTGTTTTGTTGAAGTTGGTGCTAAGTGGCTTTGGATGTGGTACAAAAGGGGGGAAGTAGACCTCAAAATGAATCTTCATGGATAAGATTAGATTAGTTTCTCTCAATACAAATGGATTGAATAACCCGATAAAAAGAAAAAGGGTGCTACAATATCTTAAGAAAGAACAAGGTGAAATCACCTTCCTCCAGGAAACTCACTTAGATACAGTGGAACATGTTAAACTGGAAAAATTAGCTGGAGCCCAAGTGTATTATTCATCTCACACAACAGCAAAAAGAGGAGTCGCAACCCTGATTAAAAATAAACTTATGTTTCAAAAAGAAAAATGTATTAGAGATAAAGAAGGAAGGTACGTGGTTGTAATTGGTCAAATAGAAGAACAATGGATAACTTTAATTAATGTTTATAATCCGCCTGGAACAGGGGAAGAACCATTGAAAAGAATCTTACAACTGTTAATGGTGGAAGCAAAAGGAATTACAATAATGGGGGGTGACTTTAATTTGGTAATGAATCCAAAGGTAGATACCCAAAGTAAAATAAGACACAAGTCAGAGAAAGCTGCTTGTTTGTTGAGAAAAGCCCAAACAGAGATGGGACTAGTAGATGTTTGGCGCTGCCTGCACCCTGAAGAAAAAGCTTTTACTTTCTATTCTGATGCACATAAGGTGTTTTCAAGACTGGACTATTATTTTTTGTTTAGGAATGATTTTGCAAAAATTTTTAAATGTGAAATACTACCCATATCAATAACTGATCATGCACCAATTATGATGGAATTAAAGATGATAGCAGAGAGAGGTGGAACACTTTGGAGAATGAATAATTCACTGTTAATGGATCAAAGGTTTAAGGAGAAAACAATAAGTAGTATTACATCTTTTCTTGAAATCAACGACAATGGGGAAATATCAGATATTACACTATGGGAAGCAATAAAAGCAACAATTTCGAGGAGAAATAATAGCCTACTCATCTTGGAAAAAGAAGAAACGGTTAAGCGAAAAGCAAATACTGGAAGAAAAGATAAAACAATTGCAAAAAGAATATGAAATGTGTAAATTAGATGAGGTGCAGATAGAACTAAAAGCAGCAAAAAAATCACTCGAAACAATAGAAATAGCAGAGATAGAAAAACAGTTGATGCTCTGCAGACAAAGTTACTATGATAACAGCCCAAAGGCATTGAAAAAGTTGGCATTTAAGTTAAAGAAACAACAAGAGAAATCAACAATTGTTACTATTAAGGATAAAAATGGTATATATAAAAAGGGCAAATCAAATATAGCTTTATGTTTCAAGAAATTCTATCAGGAACTTTGTACCCCGGAAAATACGGCTAACACACAAGAAATTAAAAATTATTTGGAATCATTTAACTTACCAATCATAAATAAAGGACAAAACAGCAACTTAAGACACTCAATAGAAGAAATGGAAATTTCAAAAGTAATTCATAAAGGGAAAACCGGAAGAAGTCCGGGAAGTGATGGATTCACCTATGAATTTTATAAAGAATTTAAAGAACTGCTGATGCCCTTGTTATGCAGGGTATTCAACGAGATCCTGAAAACAGGAAATTGGCCAAATACATGGAATACAGCTATTATCTCTGTCATACATAAAGAGGGGAAAGACCCAGAAAACTGTTCATCGCATATACCAATATCACTATTAAATGTTGACCAAAAATTTTTTACAGCAATATATCAAATATATTGCCAAAAATTATCCACTTAGATCAGACAGGATTTATTAAGGACCGCTTACTTGGGGATAATGTCCGTCATACTGTTGATGTCATAGACTATGCTTTAAAAACAAAGACACAAATGCTGATTTTGATGCTAGATGCGGAAAAAACTTTCGACAGGGTATCATGGCCTTTCCTAATTGAAGTATGTAAGAAATATGGATTTGATGAGACATTTATTAATTTGATAAGAGGAATGTATAAAGAACCAAATGCAAGAGTAAAGGTAAATGGAACTCTCTCTGACACATTTGTTATAAAAAGGGGAATCAAACAAGGAGACCCATTATCACCACAACTGTTTGCTTTATGTATAGAACCTCTAGCAGAAAGAATAAGACAAAATATTGCAATAAAAGGTCTTAATATAATAAAGGAAGAACAGAAATTAGCATTATATGCAGATGATATAGCCATGTATGTAACAGACATTTACAACTCCCTGCCGGAATTGTTAGTTGAAATTAAAGACTATAGCATTCTGTCAGGATATAAGTTGAATTTGAATAAAATGGAAGCCATGCAAATTGGGTGTCAACTAGAAAATCACTTTAACAATTTGATTTTAAATGGGACCAAAACAAAGTAAGATACTTGGGGGTGAATATATCAAATACATTGGATAACTTATTTGCCTACAATTATGGAAAATTGGAAAAATCAGTAAAACAAGATCTACAAAGGTGGAAATACTTACCTTTATCATTATTGGAAAACATTAGTGTTCTTAAAATGAATGTTTTGCCATGTTTTTTATTTTTCTTTCAGAACCTACCCTTGTACATATCACAGAAATGTTTCAAATATTGGGAAAATCTGCTGAGAAGGTTCATATGGGATGAGAATAAACCAAGGGTCAAACTTAAAATTATACAGCGAAAAAGAAGTGAAGGGGGACTCGCATTACCTAATTTAACTAATTATTTTTATGCTGCACAAGTCAAATCAATAGCAGTAATGATTAACTAAAACTTGGGCCCCAAATGGAAAACTATAGAGAGTAAATCAGTAGGCTCTTTTCACACACTGATCTCTTCAAGGCAAATGAAAGCAAACTGTTTTACATTGAATAATACAGTTAGAATTTGGAAAAGACTGTGTAAAATAACAAATGTTTAAGACAGAGAGCTGATTTGCTTGAGAGAAATACAGGAAGACCCATTTTTTATTCCAAACAAGATAGACAATGCTTTCAAAATCTGGAGAAACAGAGGCCTCACAATGTATTGTCAAATGTATTGTAATAAAGGAATCGAGTCATTTGATAATATAGTTAATACATATCAGCTCCCAAAGAGTCACTTTTATAGATATTTACAAGTAAGAAATTATTTAAATGAAAATGTCCAATTAACAAGTCTTGAAAACCTCCATCCAGTAATTGCATGTATGGTAACACAATGCCAGAGTAAAAACACACAAAAGATAATTGGACAAGTTTATCAAATATTACAATGCAATGAAAGTGAGGACTTGAACGGTATCAAAGAGAAATGGGAGAAGGAGTTGAAAATAAGAATTTTAGACAGTGAGTGGAAGCAAAGTTTTAAAGACATTGTAGCCTACATAAGATCTCCCTTCTGGCAGGAGTATGCTTGGAAGATGAATTTAAGGTATTTCCAAACACCATTGACAACTTTTAAATATACACAATCCAGCACCAATTGCTGGAGGGGATGTGGGACAAACAATGCAGATTACCTACATATTTTTTTTACATGTAATAAATTGCAAGAATATTGGACAGATGTCCTAAAACAGATGCAGAGTATTTTTGGAAAAGAAGTGACTTTTTTGGGTACAGAAAATTTCAGAGGTCTACACATCCCAACTGACTTACAAGGGAAGATGGTGTCTTTGACAAAGCAGAGGGTGTAAGTGTTTTAGGATGTGAACAGTCAAGTTTGGGGTCTATCACTAGATTCAAATCCCCCCCTAAAATGAGATGATGAGTATCCAGATTCGGAATCTTAGAAAAGAGGGAGATCATAAAATTAGGGTTGTCAAAATTAGGGACATAAACACTAGCCAATAAACTGAAGTCTTATATACAATGCCACAAACTATGATATAACGACCTCCAGGATCAGATATAATCTGAGTCCGGGGGAACTGAATGCATTTATTAATCAAAAAAGCAGAACCCCTAGATTTTCTGTTAAAAGTTGAACAAAATATTTGCCCAATCCAAGGTTAACGCAGTCTGTTATCATCACTTACAGACAGGTGGGTCTCTTGAAGGAAAGCGTTAGTGTTAAGACTCTAAATGTGTGAAAACACTCTAGATCGTTTAACTGGGCCCCCAAGTCTGCAGACATTCGATCTCACCAGCCAAACAGAAGACCCATCTGATCCCCTTTGAGGTGCATTTTGAACAACAATTGGTCACATTTAGACTAGAAAAACTATTATTGGTGATAAGAAGAAAGAAGTCAGCATCTTGAATGTGTAAGAGGAAATAACCATAGAATGGGGAAAAAATAAGTCTCCCAGTGCTTCACAAAAAAAAAAAAGAACTCAAACAAACCTTCTGACAATAGTTTAACTCAGAACTGAATGGTAAATACTTTCCTAAGCTCACCATAATAGCACAGGGTGATTTGCAGGACTGTATTACACACATCCGGTTTACTAGACATGGATTACCTCCTAAGATCCCAAAAAAACGTCATATAAAAAGTCTAACTATAAAGTAGATTTTTTTCCTTTTTCTCCCCTCCCCTTGTTCTTCTCTTTTCCCTTTCTTTAACAGTTAACTTCAAATATGCTATAGAAGGAACTAAGAAGCAGGCAAAAATAAATATAGGTTCAGCCAGCCGAGACTAATAATGATTAACATAAAGAGAGAGAGGCTGATAAACTGAGCCTTAAAAAATATAGGTGCTCAAATTTTTGTGGTTACAAAAATCAGTTGTAAATCAATAGTGGAACTCAAAGTCACGCCTGAAGGTGTTGACACTTGACTGCAATAAAGCAAAAGCAAAAACAGAAGCCAAAACAGAGCATCGGCTATCAAATATAACAACAGATCAGGTCCTCCATTGTAGTTTGAAGTGAGCAGTGTTCCTCCGATAAGGAGGACAACTTCGACCGTAGTTCCACGACTTCTTGCACCAAGCTTGTGATGTTGTCGGAGTTGAGGGGGCCGTTTCCATCTCCGAAATAATAGAAGTGTGTCTGGCCACCCTGGTGGTAATGGATTCAAGTGATGAATATATGGGGGTGAGGGCGCGTTGAGGGAGGCTGTCAATTCAGCAATGATTAATTCCCTCGGAAATCAAAGACTGGCTCTCTTCAACAAACTGTGACACCGAGAAAAAAAAAAAAATTTAATAGACCTTAGTTGTACTGCCCAATAATACCAAATTATATTTGGACATTTTAAACGTCCTTTGCGATATGGTAAGTGTAGCAGGAACAGTCTAATTCTATTTATTATTATTTTTCCATTTGAATCCCATCTCAATGTTCTTTAAAAATGTGTCAGGTGGAGGCATTGAAACATTCTGAAATATATACAGCATTTTAGGGAGTATGTTCATTTTTATTATGTTGATTTTAATCAAGTACAGGGGCAGGGACATCCATCTATTAATTGATTCCGTTATTTCCTCTCTTAAAGGTTTATAGTTAGACTTAATGGTCAAAGCTAATTTAGACATAATTTCTATTCCCAAATATGTACATTCATTTACCCCTTTACATTGGGAAACCTCTAAATGGATTTTCCCTCTCTTTCTCATCAAGTAATTGTAATATTTCTGCTGTAGGATAAAAATACAATAATTAGAAACTTATTCTCATATCCAAATTGTCATGGAAACCATGGCATCCTGGGATGAACCCATTTTGATCCCTATGCACTACACTGAGTAGTGTTTCTTGCAGCCGCCTTGCTAAAATTTTGCACAGAATTTTGAGGTTGGAATTTAATAAAGTTATTGGTCTCATATTTTGTCTGTTACTGGGCCTTCCGGGTTTTGACAACAATGTTATTAACTTACCTGCCTCAAAACTGCCATGGTATACTGTACATGTTCTTTACAAGTGTATGTAAACTTTTGACCACGACTGTATATTGATGTAAAACATGAGTGAAGAATGTGGCTCTGGGAGGAATTTGAGCCTAGATGAGCGATGATCCGGCGACTCGTCCAGGGATATACCCTGGCCTTCGCCCATATGAAAACTGGGATTGGCTCCAGTAACCCCCGCAACCCCCTGAAAGGGGGGGATAAAGCGATAACATCCCCGCGACCCTCACAGATAAAGCGGTTAAGAAAATGAGATGAGATGTTGTAGGACCTGAGCCACGCAACTCTCCTCCTCTCCACTACAGAGGCCTGGCAAAGGACAGGCAACAACAAACAAAGACCAGCACAGCATTTACACAGATAAGCCTTACCCTCTGTTCACACATATGGGCTTAGGCATGGGGGTTGCAACTGGCTGCCATTTACATTGAATTCAACCCCCCAAATAACATCCTTGTGCTGTCCACTGAAGCTCAAGTTGTGCCTCAAAATTCAAGGATCAAAAGTCATGCAGTGGTACAACTTGGAGTGAAGTGGATAAAAGGTTCAAACATTACAAAAAAACGATAACCAAAAACGTATGAGTGACAACCAATCGCAACCAATTTGCTATCCTCACAAAACAGATTTGTACTTCTACTCCAACATACTTACCATATCATCAGGTCATATAACTTAAATGAGCTTATTCATTGAAGCACATCACTGAGGCTATAGACTTCTCCATTTTGTGCCAGTATAATGGTAGAAGGGTGTGCTCAGTGCTAAACTTGCCTGCAATCTTCCGGCTCATGAGAATCGAGAGAAAGCTTGAAGAGCCATCATTGTCCTCAGACTGTAACAAAGACCTGACCTTGCATTAAAAAAAACAATTCTTGCGATGTCACCTACTTAATACTAATTTAATAAATGTTTGATTCATGTGTGCAGTGGTGTCCTCCATGTCGAGCCTTACTGCCTGAACTGAGAAAAGCTTCAATCCACTTGGCAGGACAGATAAAGTTTGGTACTCTGGACTGTACCATCCACCACAACCTCTGCTCTATGGTAAGCACATACATATTTGGGCTGTACTATTAATAATGCTACACCTCTGACAGGTTAATATTTTGTCTTTCTCCATTTCTCTTCTTAGTATAATATTCAGGCTTATCCTACCACAGTGATCTTTAATGGTTCCTCTGTTCATGAATATGAAGGACAACATTCAGCTGATGGCATCCTGGATTTCATACAGGTACTACTACATACCAATAATATACTATTACACACTACCGCTGTTGCTTTTGCTTGCAGGGAGGGATTCTCTCTCAAAGACAAATCAGGATTGTTGTTCAATCCAGAAACGTGCAGCCTGCACCATTCTAACACTGTCCCAAAAATGGTTTCCACTAAATATGGTCGCATCCGCAGGCGACTGTCCCTTGTTTAGGGGTACTCAAGCACATTTTAAATTTCATGGTGGTGAAAATTTGTAGTACCTAGATGAATGAAATTTGGTAGACATGTTTATCACACCAAGATCTACAAAAGAAGTCTCTTTGCGCCATGACCTAAACCCAACAGGAAGTCAGCCATTTTGAATAAAGTGCTTATTTTTGGCAATTTGCACTTGTTGTACTTTAACAAACTCCTTCTAGGGTTTTTACCTGGATGGCTTTTGTCAGGGCAATCTTAACAACTTAAAGATGAAAAGTTATCGAAAGCTTGAGTTTTCGTTTAACGGCCTGGGCGTGGGAAATTTTGCGGCAACACCATGAAACAGGAAGTTGTTGTAACTCACACATACTTTATCTAATCTGCCCCAAACTTCATGCTACATGCATAGCATCTACATGCTATTTTTCAGGCATAGTTCAAGTGCTATCTGCTGGCAACAGGAAGTTCTCTTTCAAACATTCACTCGGTATCTCACTATGGGGGTACGCTCCTCTGCATAGTCCTCAGAAGCCCAATATCATTACGCCAGCCGCATTGGCTTGTGGTTGTGACAACTGCATCAAGAGGAGGGCCATGCTCTCCCTAGAGAGGGTGATGCGTTGTCATTAGCTCATTCAAAAACCCCTTCTCACATTTCACTCAGAAAGCAACATTTTCAGACACTACTGCCAACGGGACTATTAGCTTAACTGTCCACAGATTGAGCTAACCACTCGATCACCAGCACTAATTATTCCATGTCGGAATCCCGATTTCTTCGCCATAGTAAATCTGCTATACAGTCACTGTCCCCCATACAGTTAATCGTAGCTCACCTGTTGCCAAACAGTAACACCAAGCACCTTAGCCCAGCTAGCCACCTCACTTGCATTAGCTAAGCCTGCTTTCCCTTTGGTTACACAGCGACTAGGTAGCCTCCACACTAGCAGCCTGTTTGCTAACTTCTGCTTCAGTGAAAGTTTTGACCCAAACTCACTCGCTATGACGATGTCGAAGCAAAACATACCGGCTGACAGCACGCCAGCTACACCGTTGCTCATGCCCACGGCAGCAGTAAACACCCCACCACAGGACTGTGTGTGCGAGGCCAAGATATCGGCTATGAATACTCACCCAGTATGCGTAGCCTGTCTCAGAGTGCAGCACGCTTGGGCGACGCTGGATATACCTGGCTCATGCAAGCATTGTAGCCGTTTTACTCTCAAGAGCCTTCGCTGTAGGCTGTCACGCCAGGCAAGCCTCAGCACCCAGGACATTCTGTTGACGACAGCTGCCGCTCCGACAGAGGGTGAGGTCTCCGTCATGCTAGGTGTGAGCTGACATTCCCCTGCCTGAGGGATTTGATGTTTGCCTGCCATCTGAAAATTTCGGCTCACTGTTGGACTGTGACGAGCAGTCTGATGACTCCGATGCTTTGTCTGACATTCTTCTCTTCAAAGGGGAGGATGACGATTATTCTGCCTTTCCATCACTCCAGGTAGCTCAGCCAATGGCACCAGCTGCAGGTGGAGAGGCTGACGGGGCCCCACCCTCGCTAATCAGAGGCATGGATTTGCACAAGGTATGCAAAGGGGCAGGTTGTACATCAGCCGGTTGCGCACACTGGTTCACAGACTGATTTTTTTTGGAGCAGTGTGCACCTCCTGTCACTGAGAGCCACTCACGTCCTGGGAGTATGGAAATGTGGGGCAGACTTGCTTTTCAGAGGCAATCCTCTTGATGGGGAATGGAAATTCTATCCAGAGGTGATCAATTAGATTTGGGCACGCTACAGTTGCCCCAATGTGGATCTGTACGCCTCGAGCAAGAACACTCAGTGCCCCATGTTCTTTTCCCTGAGAGACCTGGATGCACCATTGGGATATAGATGAACTGGCTCTCGAGTGGCAACAGGTTCTGCCTTGTGCTTTTCCCCCTCTGGCCCTGATTCCACCCACACTGTCCAGGGTGCGAAAGAGGGGCTTATCCCTCATCCTGATAGCCCTTCATTGGCTGGGGAAGCACTGGCTGGTGGACATCAGCCAACTTCTGTACAACCAGCCATGGCCTTTCCCTATACACAGAGACCTGTTATGGCGAGGGGAGATATCTCATCCTCACCCAGAGCAGTTATCACTCTGGGCTTGGCCTGTGAGAGGCTGAACCTGGATGAGGTTGGACTCCCACAGAGCGCCATTACAACCATTCAGAGTGCTAGAGTCTCTTCTACCAGGTGACTATATGACTGTAAATGGTGTGTGTTTGAAGACTGGTGTTCAAGGTCACAGGAGGTGCCCTTCCAGTGCTCGGTGCCAGTAATTCTCAGTTTTTAGGACTTTCTGGAACAAGGTGTTGTAGATGAAAATGAAATGACAAGACTGAGAAATTAACATGAATTTTGTCCTAATAATATATCCATACACTATGTCCCCATT
Source organism: Pagrus major (assembly GCF_040436345.1). Lineage (NCBI taxonomy): Eukaryota > Metazoa > Chordata > Actinopteri > Spariformes > Sparidae > Pagrus > Pagrus major. The sequence continues at coordinate 3,314,369 of NC_133223.1, read as the reverse complement.
ATATTCAGTAATGCAAATACACAATAAGGGCAAAGCCTTCTCCACAGTTAAGGTTTACTTGGCTGCCATTGCAGCATGCCATGTGGGTTTTGATGCTAAGGCTGTGGGGCAACATCCCCTCGTCAGCTGTTTTATGAAGGGTGCCCGCCGTCTAGGGCCAGTATCCAAACAGCTCACTCCATCATGGGATTTGTCAACCATTTTCAATGCACTGTCTCATCCCCCTATGTGCCCTAAGATCAGGTGGATCTGAAAGGGCTCTCACTTAAGACTAGGGCTGGCGAATATGGCCAAAACTGTTATCACGATATGTTTTTTTACATTGTCATGACCTTTCTTTGGTACAATTTCCTCGTCTTTTTCAGTTTCCTCGCACTCAGTTTCGCTAGTCGGACCGCTCATTTTCTTGTGTCGGCTAGACACACAGGTGGTCACGGTCATTCTGAGTTGTTGTGAGTGGGAGGGGCCGGAAACATGTATCAACCACATGCATTTGTCTATCTGCTGAGCAATTGGCTGTTGGTGTAGTGTTTTCTAGGTAGAGGAAAACTGACTATCGTGTATATAACTATATTATCGTGGAAAAATTTATCATGAAAATGATTGAGATTGTTTTATCGCCCAGCCCTACTTAAGACTGCTCTTTTGTGGTTCATGCATTTTCTCTACACCCTGACTGTCTTCAGTTTTCCACAGGGGACACTTGTGTGGTACTACAGCCTAATCCGGCTTTTGTACCAAGAAACCCTGGTCTGGTGTGTCTTCCCCTTGACCTAGCGGCTTTTTCCCTATCTCCATTCTCCTCCTCGGAGCAGGAGCGGTTACATACACTGTGCCCTGTGCATGCATTACGCATGTATTTGGACAAAACACAGGGGTTTAGGAAAACAGATCAGCTTTTTTCAGGCCATTTCTTTGGCCTATAGCAGCAAGGGGCTTCAGGCCCCCACTGGTCTGCGCACTCACTCACTCACCCAACATCCTGGGCCCTGCTAAGAGGCATGTCTATCCAAGACATATGTTTGACGGCCAGTTGGGCATCACCTCACACCTTTGCAAGGTTCTATGCACTGGATGTCACTGTGCTCGGTTTCACACAGTGTTGGCTCCTCTGTGGGTCGCAGTTTGTCAGCCTAATGATCGGCAGTAGGTCTTCAAGATAAGTTTGTCTGACAATAAGGGAGTCAATATATCCCCATAGTGAGATACCGAGCGAATGTTTGAAAGATAAGTTTAGGTTACAAAGGTACCCCGGTTCTCTGATAACTGAGATCTCTGAGACCGCCCTCCTGAAGCGAGGAAGAGGTGTGCTTATTTTGAATGAGCTGATGACGATGCATCCCCCTCTCTCAAAGGGAGAGGAAGGAGTCGTCACGACTGCCACCTCTTGTGGCTGGTGTAATGATACTGGGCTTCTGAGGACTACGCAGAGGAGCATACCTCCATAGTGAGATACCTCACTTGTGTTATCAGAGAACCGGGGTTACGTTTGTAACCTAAAGTTACAGGTCCTATACTCTTAGCAGTAACTTCAGGCGGATTTACCAGATTCACCTCAAATTTGGTCAGTAAAGGCACAAGGACCTAATGATGCTTCCATCTAAATATTGTAAGATTTCCTTACACTGCGTTGCCATGGCGACAAACTATTCACCATAAAACTGGAAGTTGTTGCTGAGGGGCTAACAATGCTCGGAAACGTACAAAACTTGGCACACATGTCAACAGTATATTTGATATGGGTTTCCGGATTGCACATGGAAAAATGGCTGAATAGCGCCCCCTACAAAACTTTGATGAAGTAGCCCTTGCTCTACGTTTCACCAAGGTGAAAGAATTTTGGCAGAGTCTCTTGGAACAAATGCGTAAACCCAACAGGAAGTCAGCCGTTTCAAATTTAGTGGGGAAATTGAGTGTATATTTGGCCATTTACAGGCATCATACTTAAACGAACTCTTAACAGTCTGATCAACCTCAAATTTGGTCGCCCTTTACTAATGAAAAGTCATCAAAAAAACATTTCGTCCACAATTGAATTTTACATGTGGGAGCTGAGCACCCCTAAAGGTCTGATCCTAGAATCACCCCTGGTTGCATCAACACCTATTCAAGTACCTCTCTTTCTGTCTCTGCAGGATCTGGTCCATCCATCTGTGGTGGTCCTGGATCCTCCTAGCTTCACCGAGAGAGTTAAAGGTAAAACAAGTTCTGTCAGCAACAGGTACAGTTTTGCCCTGGTTCTAACTGGTACGTCAGGGGCTGGTTGCACAAAGATGTTAAAGATTTGGGTTGCTCAAAGCAGTCTAGTTCTTAACCTAACAGCTCTATTCTTTAGTAGGATTTATTCACCAGGCAATCTGGTAAAACCAAGTCTTCTCAAACTGAAAAACTTGTTTTACTGATCAACCAGTCATGCTGTTTATCACTGTTAGCACATCAGCAGTGAATTGGAACTCAACAGTTACAGGAAATCTTTCTGAAAGTTGTGACCAGAGCAACACCAGCATAAATTCCAGTATTTTTAAAGATTTTACTGCAGTCTCTACATGTACCCCTCTCACTCACAGTTGAAATCACAGCTCTTAGTTCACAAATAGTCTGGAAGAGTGGTGGATGAAATTGATTCAGTCTTGATTTTTGTATGACTCTAATCTTGCTCGAGTTTAACAGTTAAACTAAAACTGAAACAAGGAACTAGAACTACTAAGTTACGAGTTCCTATTCAACTACAACGGGTATTACTAAGTTTGTTTCTTGGTTGCAGGTCGAGATGAAGGGCAGATCTGGGCAGTTGATTTCTATGCTCCATGGTGTGGTCCCTGTCAGGCTCTGATGCCAGAGTGGAGACGCATGGCCAGGGTACAAAACACCATACACACATCATCTACACACTCCCGTATGCAACGAATATAACATATAAACTGTTCAGACACGATCCAGTAGCTTGCCAAAATGTCGCCAGTAGTAGCTCTCCGAACCTAGTCTTATCATGCATCATTGAGCAGGTGCAGTAATATCAGAATACATTGGCATTCACACAAGCTTTTTCCAGCATTTGCAACCGTTAGTCCGTGCTGAAGGCGCAGACAGTTATATGTTTTTACTGTAAAAATAATCCTTGCTGCCTACGCATCCTCATCCATTCTACCACATATATATTCTTTCCTTTTATCTTCCTTGTTTTTATGCTGCAAATCAGCGCACAAACAACATTCCTGTGTCACGCCTCCTGTCATCTTGAAGTTACGAGAAAAAAAACTCTTTTTGCAGGGTTGGCTCAACCTCATCACACCATAGATGCCGCTTTTTGCTGTATGTAATGCTCATAATCACCATATTATCAAAAGTATCCTGACTTTAAAGGTGCAGTGTGTAATATGTAGTGGCATCTAGCCGAACAGACTTGGCAGAAATGGAATATAATATTCATAATTATGTTTCAATTAGTATATAATCACCCGAAAATAATAGTCGTTGTGTTTCCATCACTTTAGAATTAGCCATTTATATCTACATAGGGAGCGGTTCCCTCTCCACGGAGGTCCCCACAGTAGCCCAGAACAGACAAACCTGGCACTAGCGAGGGCCTTTTGCGTTTTTAAATTTAGTGGGTGGCCACCGGAAACTCATCGATTGGAAGACCAAGAAGAAGAAGAGCAAGTGGCTGCTTTTTCCTGCCAAACAATGTGTATTGTGAGCGGTTTGAAACCAAGGTTGCGTCCGAAATTCCATACTATACACTACATACTCAATATGTGTACTATCGTTCAATATACTTTTGAGTGAATAACAGTCGTATGCATCTTTTCCGACGCACTGCTTAGCGCAGAAGTGACGCACTTCCTGAGAGCCTCTTGCCGGTTGGATTGGAGACACGTAACCATGGTAACCCGTGCCAACCTCACCTCTACCGGCAATCTGTAATAATACTCTTTTAATACATCTAATAATAATAATCTAATAATACATCCTTGATATGCATCCAATAAGAAGCCACACAATAATAAATGCGAACCGCAGGCGAATTCGTTCTGTAACTCGCAGGCATCTTCGTCGCCAGATAATCATCATATTTCTGGAAAAGGTAAGCAACTAACGTTAACGTTACTCCAACAGATTTTAACCTTAACTGTTAGCAGTTGGTTGGTAGCAGTATGTTGTGTTGTCGTTGTCATCACTGCTGCATTGTATTGTGGGATATTTATGCCGGCGTAGTGTCCAGTGCTTGAATACTGTAATATTTACCGGAAATAGTATGCACCTCACGTACTATTGGGTTCATACTAAGGTTTCGGACATACTAAAAAATCTCAGATGCTGTTTTAGCATACTCAATAGCATGTTAGTATGGAATTTCGGACGCAGCCCAAGTTTGAAACCACAATCTGATAAAGGATGGCGGATCATATTTATTTTGTACAAGACGATCACGTTGTGAAGAAACAAAAACTCCAAGACGCTAAACAAAATCGGCAACAGCATAAAACAACTACTTTTTTTCTCCAAGTGAGGAAATAAAATGTTCAGTTTGTATAATACGGTTGAATACAATTTTTTTAAAGTGATGAATTGCTAAAACTACTTAATTCTATGCCATGTTTTGAACAGAGGTTGGCATCTTCTCATCCGCAAAGCTGAACAGCTCTGCATGCACAACTTGTTGCATTATGTCACGTATAGTGTACAGTATCATCCTGTCATTCTCTCTGTGTGCGGGTGTCTGCATTTCACTGACCTACACACTCAAAATACGTAACTAAGAATTACAACACAGGAACAGAAGCAGAAGTTACAGTGCACAGCAGCAGCTTTGCTTCCACAAGTAAAAAAAAAAAAAAAAGTTCATCATCATCATCATTCATGATAAATTGGAAACTAAGCTTTATGAAAAAATATTCCCATGGTTAGTCATGTACATGTACGCATGCATGAGCACGTCTTAGGTGCGCTCCGGTACTTAAACAAATACCACTAGATCCCTGATTACAACTGACCGTAATACTGTACTTCCACCCCGCTGCTAATGGTACAAAACCTAGATTATGTACAATGTATATTAGCAGTACATTCATTTCACTGAAAAGAAATGCTGGCACATATAATGTAAAATATTAGCACACCGTAGCCTCAGTTTGTGCCTCTCAGAGAGCTGGTGTAGTGTTAGCAAGATTTAATTTAGATTTATTCCTTGTCTGTTGCAGTAAGACAATACATGGAGCGATAACTAAGATATTTAGGGCTGGGAGTGTGTCAAAGACAGTCAAAATGAATGACAAGTCCATATTTTAAATCGGTTCCTTGTCCGTGAGGGCCACCGTAGCTTCTGGAGCTTCTCCAACGTCTTCAGAAATAGAGGGGCGAGCGAGGGAGTCTTGCAATCTAGAACCTCACCGCTAAATGCCGCTTAATCGATCACACTGTGCCTTTTAAACAAATTGCCGGTACATATGACCAACGATATCCTTTCAACTGTCCTTTGAGTTGTAGTTCCTGATGCACAAAAGCCATCACCTTTTCCAAGTCAGTATGTTGTTTTCTTCAGAATAGGCTCAATTCAAGGCAGTGTTTGTTCAAAGAAGTGTTTGCCGATTTATAGAAGAAACACAGTTTGAGGTTTAGCTAGTTACTACTGCTTTTTTGTGGCTTTTTCCTTTGTTTGTATAGTGACAGGCTAGATAGGAAGCAGGCATTCTACAAGGTGGGCTACCTGGGACCCCCTGCACAGGGTGTAACTTGTATAACCTGTGTGTGTCTTTCTTTCTGTCTCATCCAGTTGCTGTCCGGTCAGATCCTGGTTGGTTCAGTTGACTGTCAGCGGTTTCAGTCGTTCTGTCAGAATCAGAATGTGAGGGCGTACCCTGAAATCCGCCTGTACCCTGGCAACACCCAGCAGTCAGATCGTTACATGTATGTAAACTACTCAATCTGTTTGTACAAAACTTTTTACACACTGTAGACAAAACAAAATGTTATTTGGATACAATTACAAACAAAAATTATTTTTTCCAAAACGTCAGATTTTGTCTTAAAGTGGCCATGATATCTTTATGTTTATATTAATATTTTCCCTTGTAGTGATGTAACCTATTGAGAATAATCACCTGACTGTGGAGCTCTCCTCAGCTGTTTTTTTTCAGTTGGTAGAGAAAACAAAAACAGAACTAAAAGACAGTAAATATTGGACTTAGATTCATCATGTGAAGACAAACACCCCTTGAGTTGAATGATGATGTTGCTCTGTATCTGTGTTAATAAGTAACTGCTTGCCAGCAATGTCACTATCAGCTTAAACAGTACGTTGATAATATGTCACTGTTGCATTTCCACTCCCTTCAAAGTGGCCGAAAAATCTGATATGCAGGTTTAAGTGTTCAGGTGGAATTATAAAGCTCAGATGTATTGTATATGATACGTCCTTAGGGTTCTGTGACATGTGCTTGTCTATTCCCATCACATGCCCCTGTTGGATCCTATCGTCCATAAACGCATCAGGGGACAGATGCATGACAAGTCCATATTTTAATGGACTTGTCACACCTGCAGCTACTTTTAGATACAGTAGCTGCAGGTGAAATGCTGAGGTATACATGAAAAATACAAGGATATAGATGTAACTTAAAAGTACAACATTGTGATTGTGTTTTTGTTTTCAAGTCCACTCTAGAGTACTACTAGAGTTCTGTAAAAATTTCACTTCCTTTCAATTCATTGACTTAATTTAAAATTATTTCAGAGGAATTCATTTTATCACTCTTTTAATTATCATTGGAGACATTATCTTCCTGTTATCGATCTTTTCATTTGATCCTGAATTGTGAAGCACTTTTTAAAGTCTTTTTCAACATGAACTCCATAGATTACTACAAATGATGATTGACATATTTCTGCGATGATGGTACATGTGATAAATTACTGGTACAGGTGTTATAAGTAGCCACAGCCGTGCGTAATGGTTATGCCTAATGACAGCCGTTCTAATGCTGTTGAACAACCTTGTAGATGAAATTGGTTAAATTGCACTGTATCTTCTGCACCGTTCTTCTCATTGACAGGTCTAATAACTTATGATGTGGCACAAGGGTCAATATGCAAAAGATGTTTAATAAGAGGATTTCTACACCCATTTTTGATTAATTGTTGGAGTGGAAGCCTGTGCACATGCATGCAGTTCCACAATGATTGAGAATTGTAAAACAGAAGTAGGCATTTGCATAGATTTATAAATCTGATGAGAAGAATACATATGCATATTTCTGTCTTTGTGCATACACACAGTTTAAGTCTTGAGTTTACACAAAGTATTATGCATCTGGACCCAGGTCTTTCTGAAAAGGTATGTTGGTACTGTATTTGAATGTTGTTTGATCCTGTTCATCTGTTTCTCTGTCTCTTCAGGAGTTACAATGGTTGGCACAGAGATGCCCATTCACTGAGAGCATGGGCACTGAGGTCAGACACAGACAGTTTTATTTTGTCTGTCTTTCTAGTATCAAAATAATCAATGATTGGGTAAATGTGTAGTCCATTTGATGTGTGTGTGTGTTAATGTCTTGTTTGTACAGCTCTTTACCCAGAGTGTCAGTGGACCTGACTCCAGAGTCCTTTAGGTCTCAGGTTCTATCAGGTCAGGATCACTGGGTTCTGGATTTTTATGCCCCGTGGTGTGGACCCTGTCAACACTTTGCCCCAGAGTTTGAGGTCCTAGCTCGGGTGAGTTTCTTTTTCCTAATAAATCTTTTACCTGGTAACTTTGAATCTGTGGTTGCTGTCAGTCACAGCCCAGTAGAGGCAACATTCATACTAAAACAGACTTTCCAGCAGCCACATGCTGTGACATGAAACACAAATGTACATGTTCTTTCCATTATGTATTAAAAAGGATGTCCTTTGTGCAACTGACAGATTCTTAAAGGGGAGGTTCGAGCAGGGAAGGTGGACTGTCAGGCTCATCATCAGACCTGTCAATCAGCTGGGATCAGTGCCTACCCTACCGTCAGATTCTACCCATACCTGGAAACAAGGAGGGTGAGGACACTTTCATATTAATAAAGAGCTTATCCAATCAAAACTTCATCCTTAAGTCATTTTACTAGAACGTGATGTAGCAATCACTTCATATGTGAAATATTATTAGGCACTCATTTACACATTAAAAGGGGCACCACCTCTATTGATGAATTAATCAATGTATTAATTAATTAGGAGAAAAATAATCACATCAAATGAATCAGTCCTACACCTGAAAGTTTTCAATTCTGATTACATTGACCTCCACCTCTGTTATAAAAGAAAACGCACACAGAAACAACAACTTAATTAAAAAAAAAGGGAAGATCACAAAATTAAAGAATATTCATATAGCAAATGATGGGCTTTTAAGATTGTGTTGTATTTTGTGTAGAAATAAACTTTCTGTATAAAATATCTGGTTTTTGTTATCCCAAACATGGCGGAAAATAGTCATGAGGTCTCCTTAATAACATAAAGTGGCTTCATGCTCAATGTTGACACTCCAAAGATTATTCTTTCAAGTTTATAAAAGACTGGTGTGTAAATATTCTTGATCTGAAATAAATTCTGAGGCTGTTGTGCTAATACATTTTTAAATAAAGGAACCTGACAACGTACAAGTCAAGTCACACTCACTTCCGGCTTAAGCCCCTTCCTTTCCGAGTACAAATGCAGATACAGATAATTTTGTAGTTGCACATTGCTACTGAACATGGGTGCACTGTCTTAAAGATGTATAATTGTGTGTGTGTGTGTGTGTGTGTGTGTGTGTGTGTGTGTGTGTGTGTGTGTGTGTGTGTGTGTGTTGACAGCATGGACACAGTGGGGAACCTCTCAATAGCCGGGATGCTAACGTGATAGCTGACACCATCAGACAACGACTACAGCAGCTGCCACCGCAGTTACACAACAAACAAAAGGTAACTCACAGTTCACCTCAAGTTCAAATGCTGTAAAGTGAACCAGAGTGTGACATCTGTCTTTTTCACTGTAGGACGAGCTTTGATGATCTCTGGGTGGTGATGGGAGACAGACCTGCAATCTGATGGGTCAAGGATGTGCAAAAGTGGATTTGATTGGTCCAGCACAAAGATCAAGCAGTTAACACTCCTTGAAAAGTAACACAGAAACAGACAGACTGAGACTGACTGTTACCTGCTATGCTGAATGTGCTAAATACTTCTGCCTTGTTTTTATTTGTTTTTATTTAGTCTCCATTGTTTGTATTTACTCTATGAAGTAAAACTGTGAGACACTGTATACTGGATATATAATTGAACCTAACACACACACGCACACACACACACACACACACACACACACACACAGATGTTGACATTGTGTTGCTTTTTATTGTCTAAAAACTGTTGAACACAATAAAACTTGTGTTTCTATTTGGATTTTGAGTTGCATCAGTTTAACATTATTACAGTATTTACCATTTTGGGGTTTAGGATGGTTGGTCAGACGAGAGATACAATGATGCCACCTAGGGCGCTAGGCCAGTGCAAAACGTGGTGTTCAGCACAGATGATCTGGTAATGCGAGGGGATTTACAGATCCAGTCTTAAGCCTCCTGAACTGTTCACAGACTCATCGGTGTCGCCCCGATGTCAGTCATGCTTGGTATCTATGATTTCAAATCTGGATGCTTACATCTGTACTTTCCGAGCTGGATCGCAACAACCAATGGGAGAGGCATCCTGGAACAGTTGATGGTGCTGCCAAGCAACAGTGAACATTCTAGCCCTTGAGGCTAACATTAGATAGCATACTACCTTTGGCAGGAACTTAAAGTCTCACCTACAGTTCTCGCTGACTTTAACCTTCTGAACTTGTTTTTTTCTCAACCCAATGCATAACTATAGCAAGCTGTTGCACCACACTAATCTTTTTGTTTACGTCTGCTTCCCAATGAGATCATATAAGAGTTGAAGGGAGCAGTGGGCGCATCTGGATCTAATTTCAGAACTGAGCCTGGAGACTGGAGAATTAACATAATGTGCGATGGTGGGGAACACCAGAGTACCCGGAGGAAACCCAAGTAAGCATGGGGGACAACATGCAAACTCCACACAGCTCCCTGCCCAAGTGGAATTCGAAAACCCACCATTTTACTTTGAGAGAAGGCAACGGGATCCAATGAGAAGTCACAATGTTCAACATACAATGTCATTACGGCCTGAAGGATTTTCTGAGCAAATTGCAGGTGGATTAGGTCAACCTGCGAGTAGGAAAAGATAGAAGTAGAGAAAAATGTCATTTCCGGTTGCCACTAGGTGGCACTCAACTGTAACTGAATATTGGCATATTAATTTAGCTAATTTAAAAAAAATTATAACCGATGAAGGAGTAATATAACATTTGATTGATTTTTTAATAAAAATATACAATGAATATCAACACTTTCACATACAAATGTTTCAAGGAAATTAAAATAATCCTTGGGAAAAAATAGTCAAAATAACCCAAAAAGTCATTTTTCAGCTCTGAAGCTATATTTAACAAGACCTGTGGCACTCATTTTTTTATGCAGGACCAAATAACTTCAAGATGTGATAGAACTACATTAATACTACAGAGAAATAAAAAAAGTAAAAACTAGTGAAGAGAATTTTTGAAAATGACTGAATGATGATTCTTCATTCTGGTAAAAAGTGACTTCATGTTATTAATTTGATTAATATAATCATTCAGCAACAACTAATTTAAAGAGTAACTAAACCCCTAGGTTTTGGCTGAGGTGCATCTAGGCTGGAAATTCAAAAAATGCCTAGTCACTCTGTGCAGCCTCCAACAGAGAACGCCTTTGCACCCGTCAGTGCTCATGCCATATTAATAAAATAGTTGCTGATTCATAATCATTGCAGCTTTAATGATGTATATGCAGAGATTGACATTTGAAGGCTTCTTTTCACATTCATCTGGGGAAGGGGAATGTTTCTGTTCTCTCCTTGAATCTCAGTTAAACGTCAAACTACGAGCAGGATTGTGTTGAGTTTGGTGCCAAATGTTGTTCAATATGCAACTTACAGAATGTGGCAAAAAGTAAAAATGCAGAATGGACCATTTTAGAAAAATATATATTATATTAGTAGATTATAATCATTGATGCATTACTATGTCCATCACTTTAATGTTGCAGCTTGTAAAGATGGAGCTCATTGAAGTCACTTTAAATACTGCTGTGTAGTATGATGATACATCATAGTTCATGAGTTGATTTGCAACCTGCAAAGTAACTAGTAACCTAAGTTGTGAAATAAGTGAAGTGAAGTAAAAAGTGCAATAATTGTCTCCAAAGTGTAGTGGAGTGGAAGTAATGTAGCATGAAATGGTAATATGCAAGTACCTTAAAGTGACCTACTTTAGTGAAAATATTTACATGTCTTACAACATGTCTGGAGGGGGCCTTCATGTTTACCAGCCGCAACAGTGTCAGCTGATAATGTACTCGCCTTGTGAGTCTGTGTGTCATCACGGTAGGATGTGGTCCTGGAGACACCTTTTGTAGCAGGAACAACCACAGAGGTAGTTTTGAGTAATTTGCCAGGTGCTTCTGTGTCTGTCAGTGGACAGATTTTTGTCAGTGCATTAGTATCATAACCATTCAGGATGCAGTCATGAAACCCCTTCTTTACACACCTGGCCCACATTTGTTTTGATGAAGACACAAAACCACAAAAACACACTTGCGTGTAGTTCAGATCAAAATGAAGGCTGAGTTTGATGATAGTCCACACCATGGGTACCTGAGTTCTCATAATATTGTAGTAACGATGACTGAGCACACATGGGTCCAAGTTCAACATGTTGACGGACTTTTCGGCTGGTGTGATTTCCATGTTGACTAGCAGGTGTCACTGTTCAAATTCAGTCATCCATCCATGAGAAAGTTGAGCTGAAGACAGGCGCTACACCAAAATGAATTCATTTGGTAAAGTGTGTTTAAAAAATAGTTTTTTACAGCTTTTAAATTAGTTGAGGATTCTTTTGAGTTGACATACTGTCCATGATGCATGCTTGGAACCCATGACCCTGAACATGGTAAGTGCGCATACTTAAGAAGATAGATTTAGAGTACTTAAAATTAGTTAAAGGAGCAGTTCACCCAAAGACTTGGGTGGTCTGGTGTAATCACTCTTGAAGCCTCTGGAAGCCCCGAGATCCCAAATTGATTTGAAAGGACGTTTTTTTTTTTTACACCTGGGCTAAAAGTATTAGCTCAATGACATATCAATGATTTAAATAAAGTCTTTTCAAATCAATTTGGGATTTCAGGTTTCCAGAGACTTAGCTTACACTGTATAAACTGCATAAAGACAATTTTTATTTGTTTGTTTCGTTACGTTACTTTTTAAAACAAGTCCCCAGCTACTTCAGTTGTTTAGGAGAAAGCTGCAACGCTGTTTTGCTGTGAAGCTCCAGAAGTGTTTTGTGAACTATGAAATTTCTTCTGACTTTAGTGAGATGGCGGTGAACTGATAATAATTTAATTTCCATTTTGGGGCGAACTTTACCTTTAATTGAATTGATTGAACTATGACCAAGGTACGTTTTATCAGTCTGTTTTCTGGGAATAATTGACACAAGCAGAAACCATAAAAATCCGTGTACCCTTCGTTCTTTTGTTTTTTCGTTTCAAAACCAAATTTAAAAAACGGAAAAACAACTTTGTTTTTCTGTTATTCTCTTTTAAACCCAGAACGAAAAAACAGGAAAAACAGAATAACACAAAACCACATTTTGTGACTGTTATTCTGTTTTAAAACAAAAACAGAATAACGTGAAAATTAAGTTTTTGATTTTTATTGTTTGTTATTTTGATATTCTGAAAATTCGGGGAATACCGGGAGAACAAGTTGGTTTTCCGTTTTTTTTTATTTGGTTTTGAAACGAAAAAACGAAAGAATGAAGGGTACACGGATTCATAAACAAGCCGTTTTTTCGTTTTTGGGCAAAAAACGAAAATCAAAAGTTCAGGTCGTTTTCTCGTTTTTTGGTTCTTACTTACAAAACGAATTTACCACTCAATATTTTGTTTCCGTCGGTGGGTGGGTCCTCTGATTGGCTAGTGTGCTTCCTTGCCCTGTGCTCTTCAAAATAAAAGTTCTTCCGTTTGATAATGTCGACAAAAATATTACTGTATTATAGACACTAGCAGACACAGAGGTCCCCAACACCCACAGTCAAGACTGACCTGGCTTCAAATAAAAATAATAGTATTCATAATCATTTGAAAATGAGAACTTATGAAGTTATGATGACTTCAGTGCAGTTGATGTTTATCCACAAGGTGGCGCAGTTGTTACATGAAGAGTAGACCTCAGGGCTTTACTATGAAGGAGGCTCAACATCTCCAGGCTCTGTGTTCATAATCCGGCTGAACAAAACCTAAAGCCCCGGTCAGAGTTAACTGTATCACGACGGTGGTCATTGTCTGGCTCTGAGCTTTGTGCTCTGTGCGCGTTCACATCAAAGGAACTGAGATCACGGGCTGCTGAGAGCTGTGAGAGCTGTGAGAGCTGAGGAATAGGAGTGATCACAACCAAATACGAAAAGAGATGAGGCTAGTTTTTAATTTCTGACAGCTGAACATTGTGCATCTGTTAACCTTTATCCATTTACAGTAAACAAATCTTTTTTTCTTGTTGAAAGATATTTTATATTGTTTTCATATTATTATTTACTGACCTTGATTACAGAATGCGAGTGTGTTATATTGAAAGCGAGCCTGGGTGTGCCTATGAATATAGGCTACAGTGAGTTTTTTAAGGTGCTGTACAAGCAAATCATATTGTCTACTCTGTACAATGAGAAAGAGTGTACAGTAGCAGGCTACCGAGTATGTGTCGTGTAAGTGTAAACAGTGAGTTACTTTTATCTGAGGAGCACACGTCATAATTGTGAAGGGTTTTTCAGTTGAGCTTCACTGACTGCACAGTGTGCAAATTTGTTTCATTTCTATTTTATTTGGCCGGGTCTGGGACACAGTATTTTTTGTACCAGTGTACAAAATGGCTGTAGATTGACACTGATTAAGAGGGGTGAGCGACGGAGATGAAAGGCGGACCCACGAAGCGAATGTGAGACAGCGCATGTGAGACAGCAGGGAGAGCTGAGTGGAGCGAGAGAGAGCGAAGGCTGCCAGTCAGAGACTAATTGATTCACCGTCATTGTGTGCGTGTGTCCGTGAGACCTGTAAGTCATATTATTTACGTTGTCAGTTCACTAGTGCTGTCGTATTAGTTGATACTTATTGGCACCTAGCTCGTTCTTGCTAACTAAAATGCACATGGTTGTTGTTAATTGATTAGCTGGTGATAGTTGTCCGTGTGTATTTGTATTTAAGTTAATGAGTGCATTGTTTATATGTTAATCAGTTACACTGCACATATTATACAGAAATGTGTGTGTATATCACATATATTTAAGCATATGAGAGTGTATATGTGTGCATGTATATATATGTATGCATATGCAATGTGGGCTACATAATGTTTTTTTTATTTCTCTTGACAGAACCACACACACACACACACACACACACACACGGTTAATGCCCATGTTCTGTACTGTTGCTCAATAGCATTAAACAGTCAAACTAACAGAGAGTTGTCAGGATCCGTGTTTTAACAGACATACCTGTGGCGAAGCTGGAAATCAGGATTAGCCATACAAAAAGAGTTTATACAGTCCTTTATTACAGCCCTCACTAACATTAAGGTCCTTCGAGCCGGATATCTGGCCTTTACTACAGGATAAGGATGGAACATTATAGTAGTGGAGCCCGCCCAAAGAGGGATCGGCATCCCCCACGTCATCTAGATGATTACGTATTGGACTATCAGAGGGGTAAACCACGAAATACACATTACTCGAGCACAGTACAGTACGAACATGGGCGAGAAGAGGATGAGTATCATCAGCTGGAGGGAGTAGCCGAGATGACCTCTCTCACTCATTATAATCACTCACCTCATCCGTATATGCGACCCAGAGCAGACCAGCAGCTGTGAGTGCTCTTCCTCCGGATGGGGAACTTCCATACAGGGTAGGCCTACTCCCTAAGCTACCAGGTTATGGAGAGCCTCAGTATCATCCTCCACAGTCCAGCTCCACTCCAATCCAGCGCCAGCCAGGCCTGCAGCGTGCTACGCCAAAGTGGGCCCCTCTTCAACCAGAGTGCCCCAGGCGAGAAGCACCTGCCCATATGCCAAGGCCTGCAGAGCCACCTTACAGGCAGTCCTACAGTGACCCCCCTCAAGCGGAGTCAGCTTACAGGGGGCCCAGTCCGACTATACCAAACTTCCACCAGCGAGACCCAAGTCAGTTCGCTCGCTTAAAGATTGCACTAGAGAACCTGTTACCAGCTGATGCAACTGAGCTCTTCAAATATCAGATCCTAACAGACCACCTAAAGTTGGAAGAGGCGTGTTTAGTGGCTGATTCATACCTTCACTCCCCCACTCCGTATTCAGACACTATGGCTGCTGTGAATGAGAAGTTTGGGCAGCCGTACCAGGTTGCACTGAATAAGATAGCCAGTGTTATGAACTCACCTGATATCCGTCGTGGTGACACTGCCACCTTTGAGAGGTTTGCTTTACAGGTTCAGTCACTGGTGGGAATGCTGAAGACCCTGGGTCCTTCAGGTGAGAGTGAACTGAGATGTGGATCGCACGTAGTGCGCCTACTCAGTAAGCTACCACTAGGAATGAGGTCAGACTTTCGGCGCTGCATGTTCCGCAATCCAGGAACCACGTACACGCTCCAGGACTTAGCTGATTGACTCCAGTATGAGACATGGTGTCAAGACTTTGATGGCACCACACCAAACAAAGGGCAGAAAGAAAACTAGGGACGGAGGTCAGAGGGACGTTATGGAAACCGTACGACGTCTGTCATCCATGGAGCTAAGGATGCAGGGGGAAGAGGAGTTACCCCCTATGCCCCTTCAGAAAAGAGAAATGCTAAGGTAAAGGCTTATTGTCCTTACTGCGACAATGAAGCCCATTACCTCAATCAGTGCTCAGCCATTCATAAGCTGCACAAAGCCCAAATAACTGAATGGATAAGGGCTAACAACAAATGCTGGTGCTGCAGACGGTCCCATCAGGCTGCACAGTGTACCCTTAAGAAGCTCTGTGGCCTCTGCCAAGGCAAACACTTGCAAGTACTTCATGAGGTTAACAGCAGAGTGCCTAAGGAGGAGTCAGCGGAGACTAGTTGCCTCGTAAACACACCCACCGAGGTACTCTACCTAGATAGACCAACTGACTGTAACCGCATGCTGCTGAAGGTGATTAAGGTGATCCTGCATAACGGTAAGCGCACCCTTGACACTTATGCCATACTGGATGACGGGTCAGAGCGCACGATGCTTCTTTCTGCTGCAGCAGAGAAGCTGGGTCTAGAAGGGATGCCAGAAAATCTCGCCCTCAGAAATTGTTTAGTTAGATGTTAGAAGTCTTTTTTGCTCATGTGTGTTTTTGGTTGTGGTCACTTTAAGAAAGTCAGGAACTAAATTACAGGGAGTTGTGTCATGTGGCTAGTAACCAGGAAGTAAGCAAGAGAGCTGTTGAGAGCTGTTGTTTTGTTCCATCTGAGTCAATCCAGCGACATATGCATACATCTTATGCCTTTGGTAGCATCATGGGTACGTACTAGTTTGTTTTATCGTTATCTACAATTGCAGATTATTATTTTGTGACATTCTGTGAAGTTTGATGCTAAAAAAGTTACCAAGCTAACCACTCTGTTACTGAGCCATTGCAAGTTCATGAGAGCATAATTACAATTAAGAAATGAGCAGGAATTGATTACATGTCAAGATATTATTTCATATATGACGTTTCAAGTTAAAAATGTAATTAATACATGAACCCTGTCACAGTTAAAAACAGTTAAAAAGGAAAACAAGTGGATTAATTCATATTGAAGATTGAGCTGGTACATTTACATTGTGGATTTTGTATGTTAAAAGCAAGCACAGCGTTGATTATATTTTCTGTATATCTGTCCTAGTTTCACCTTTCCTCGCAACGTCAATAAACCTGTGGACAAAGGGACAACTGTCTTCAGAGTGTTGGTGTTAGGAAGGAGTTTATCTGACTGTCAAGTTATGCACAGCACACGTGTAATGAGGACAGCACAGAACTATTCGGCAGGATGTCCAGATCCTCCAGGGGGCAGCTGTAGCATTCAGTGGATCTCCTGCCTCACAGCCCAAGAAGAGATTCCGCATCAATAGAGCCTTTACAGCTGCTCATCTGGGATTGTCAGACCATTCCTACCCAGTAGCTAGTCTGCAGAAAAGGTACAGGCACCTGGCAGGTCTCTCCCTACAGCAGTTCGAGAACGCCAGACCACTCATCCTCATTGGTGCGGATCACCCACATCTCATTACCCCCATTGAGCCAGTGAAGTTTGATCCTCCAGGTGGACCAGTCGCTATCTGAACTAGACTGGGTTGGACATTACAGGGCCCGGCTTGGATAGTGGAGCAACAACTATGGCCGCAGCAGTGTCTCTTGACGTCCACGGTTCCTACTAACACAGAACTCCTCCGAAACGTCGAGAAGTTGTGGCAACTTGATACACTGCCATACAGAAAGGAGAAAGAAGTGACCAAGACAGGACCAAGAAGCAGTCACTCTACTTGAAAAGAAGACTACACGTGTGGATGTGAAAGGAGTACTTCGCTACGCCACACCACTCCTATGTAAGAAGGACATGCCACACTTCCATGCCCCTAGGGAGGCAGCAATGCCAAGCCTTCGGGGGGGGCAGGGAGCTGGAGGATAGGCTAAGGGCCCTCCTAGCCTCCGGTGGATTCGAGCTGCATCAGTGGGCCAGCAACAACCCCAGCGTCATTGGTCACCTGCCAAGGGAGGCCCGATCAGATAGCCTGGAGCTCTGGCTCACCCAAGAGAGAGCAGATGTCCCTGAATCAGCCCTTGGGCTCAGTTGGCACTTCCAGTCAGATACCCTGGGGTACAAACAGCGGCCAGTGGAGTGTGGAGTGCCAACCATGCGGAATGTGTACAAGGTGCTGGCAAGCCTGTATGACCCTCTTGGGTACATCTTGCCTTATACAACCAGAGCCAAGGTTCTTGTCCAGCGTCTCTGGGACAAAAACAGAGAATGGGACGACCCCCTCCTCCCACAAGAGCTTCTAGATGCCTGGAACTACAGGTCCTACCATCCATCAGCTTGCCAAGGTGCTACACCCCCGAAGAAGTGGACGGTGCTAGCGGCATTCGTGAGGTTCACATATTCTGTGACGCCTCCGAGAAGGCATACGGGGCTGTAGCATATTTGCGAACAGAGGACAATCAGAGTAAGACATACCTGTCATTCTTAATGGCAAGATCTAGAGTAGCACCCAAACGTCTTCTGTCTATGCCAAGGCTGGAGCTGTGTGCAGCGGTGGTAGAAGCACAGATCGCCATGGTGATTCAACAGGAGTTCACCTTGAAGATCAGAGGGATCACTTTGTGGACCGATTCCACAGCAGTGTTGATGTGGCTACAGTCTAATTTCTGCCGTTTTAAAGTCTTCGTTGGGACCAGGGTGGCTGAAATCCAGGAGCTCACTGACCGCCAGGCATGGCGCTATGTGGATTCAGCAAGCAATCCCGCAGATGACATTACAAGAGGAAAGACCCTGAGAGATCTTGCAGAGCCCAATAGGTGGAGTCAGGGCCCACCATTCCTCTTTCGAGCTCAGGACGAGTGGCCAGGAAACCCTCCCCCTCTTGACGAGGAAGAGGTATCAGAACTCCGGAAAACGACCTTCTGTGGAGTCACATCCACAGTGGTGGAGCCCCGAATTCAAGACGCAGACAAGTGTAACACATGGAGGGAGCTCGTAGAGGTTACTGCGAAGGCGCTTCATGGGGTGGCGGGTCAGCCCAGCAGTGCTACAGCCACAGACTACCTGAAGGCGGAGACCCTCATCTTCCAGCGAGCCCAACAGGACAGCTTTCCAGATGAGTTGCGTCTCTTGAGAGCCGGTAGACCTGTTCTAGCTAGTAGCCACCTACTTACCTTGTCCCCAGAGTTTGATGAGTCAGACAGAGTAATCCGAGTTGGTGGAAGACTACGGAGATCTGAGGAGCTAGAGTACGCCACCCTGCATCCGATTGTTCTAGATCCCAGTCACCCTGCGGTCAAACTCCTGATACAGGATTATGACAGCCGTTTGTGTCACCCTGGCCCTGAGTGGGTGTTCGCAGAAATCCGGCGTACCTTGTGGATCCTCAGGGGACGTGAGGCTATCTGTCGACACCAACACACCTGTACAGAATGCCATCGGTGGAAGTCCAGACCTGTGGTCCCCAAGATGGCCGACCTACCAGCTGCTTGCCTTCGCCTCTTTAAGCCAGTCTTCCACTCCATGGGCATGGACTGTTTTGGGCCGTTCCAGGTGAAGGTGGGGCGTCGACTGGAAAAGAAATGGGGGATAATCTTTAAGTGCCTCACCACGCATGCAGTGCATGTAGACCTCCTCACAAACATCGATGCCGACTCCTTTCTGATGGCCCTGAGGAGGTTCATTGCCCGCCGAGGGACCCCAGCAGAGTTGTTCTCAGATCAAGGGACTAATTTCAGGCGAGGAGAGAAAGAGCTACGAGAGGCATTTGTGGCACTGTCTCCGGGGCTACAACAGAGCCTTGCCAAGGAGAAGATAGCCTTTCACTTCAACCCACCTGCGGCTCCTCATTTTGGAGGAGTCTGGGAGAGGGAGATCCGCGCTGTCAAACAGGCACTCTATACAACTGTAGGAGCTCAGACACAGGCTGAGGAGGTGCTTAGGACGGTGTTAATCGAAGTGGAGGGCCTTTTGAACTCCAAGCCCTTGGGTTATGTATCATCCAGTGTAGCCGATCCGGACCCTGTGACCCCAAATCTTTTATTGATGGGGCGGCGAGATGGGTCTCTTCCTCAGGTAGTGTATCCGGCTACTGAGCTCCTCAGCAGACACAGATGGAGACACTATCAGATCTTGACAGATCATTTCTGGTCAAGTTTAATCAGATACTATCTCCCTGGCATGCAAGCGCACCAGAAGTGGCACGCCACCCAAGTCAACCTCACAGAGGACAAGGTTGTCATGCTGGTAGACCCCCAGCTACCAAGGGCACTCTGGCCTATTGGATGGGTGATTAAGGTGCACACCAGTGTGGACGGTAAGGTGAGGTCTGCTGATGTGAAAATAAAGGATATCTACACCAGGCCTGTCGCCCGCCTGGTCATCCTCCCAGCCATACCTGATGATGATGATTAACTTGCACCCCCTCAGGATGGGTAGCCCTTCGTAGGTACAAATAGCTACCGCTATTTGGGGGCGGCTGTACGAAACAGCTGTAGATTGGCACTGATTAAGAGGGGTGAGCGACGGAGATGGGTTATGTATGCGAAGCGCATGTGAGACAGCGCATGTGAGACAGCAGGGAGAGCTGAGTGGAGAGAGAGAGAGCAAAGGCTGCCAGTCGGAGACTAATTGATTCACCGTCATTGTGTGCGTGCGTCCGTGAGACCTGTAAATCATATTATTTACGTTGTCAGTTCACTAGTGCTGTCTTTATTTGTATCAGTTGATACTTATTGGCACCTAGCTCGTTCTTGCTAGCTAAAATGCACATGGTTGTTGTTAATTGATTAGCTGGTGATAGTTGTCCGTGTGTATTTGTATTTAAGTAGTCCCTGGGTGTGCCACTCACAATGACACACTACCTGTACAGTGAGAAACAACTGTTGCCTGATGTGCTATTAAAAAAGTTGATTAAGAGTTGGGCCTACGAGCATGATTTGTGACACCACAGTTTAGAAGCCAGTCCTGGTCCAAGATGTATTGTTCAGAAGTGTGATGTGTAAACCTGAAGTGTACAATACAAATGCCTACGATTGACTATAGTGAAGTACATTAGGATACATCAGAGCCTGGAGATGTTGAGCCTCGTTTGTAGTAAAGCCCTGAGGTCTACTCTTCAGTCATCATAACTTCATAAGTTCTCATTTTCAAATGATTATGAATACTATTAGCCTATTTTATTTAAAGCCGGGTCAGTCTTGACTGTGGGTGTTGGGGACATCTGTGTCTGCTAGTGTCTATAATACAGTAATATTTTTGTCGACATTATCAAACGGAAGAACTTTTATTTTGAAGAGCACAGGGCAAGGAAGCACACTAGCCAATCAGAGGACCCGCCCACCGACGGAAACAAAATATTGAGTGGTAAATTCGTTTTGTAAGTAAGAACCAAAAAACGAGAAAACAAGCTGAACTTTTGATTTTCGTTTTTTGCCCAAAAACGAAAAAATGAAAAAACGGCTTGTTTCTGCTTGTGTCAATTATTCCCAGAAAACAGTATGTTCTTGATAGAAAAAAAACAAAAAAAACAAAGAAAAAAACAGAACATATGGATTTGATGCACAGCTTTTGTCTTATTGTATTTGTTAATTGTTGTGATTGATATTTTTATACAAAAGTAAGAATGGGATTAAGTTAAATAGATAACAAAAACATAAGTGATAAAATAAAATAAACAACAAATCAAAAAATGAACTGATATTGATAGACAGCTCTAGTATGTAGCTTTCTAAAGGTTGTATAGTTGTATCGTGTTATAGTTGTTATATTGTGTTTCCAGCTGAACCAGCAGTGGACACTGTTGCTCCTCTGTTCAGTCATTCCTCTGGGAGGGAGTTCAGCAGGCAACAGCAAGCACAGCAACAGTTTCTGTCAGAATGCTGGCTGGTAAAGGATGAGTTTCAGAACAATATTGAGAACATTAAAGGAATAGTTCAGTCTAGAACGAAATTCAGTCATTATTGACTCACCCTCATGCTGATGAGAAGTCCGGTGTAGTTTCTTATTCCTCAAAGTGCAGCTGGAGACCCGCAGGGGTACCCTCCGGCTGGAAAAAAACATATAACGGGCGTCAATGGTGCCCGAGACGAAAAGGTCCATAAAACTACACAAAAACTTTGTAATATTCCTCCATACTGCTCGTCCGCTACAATCCAAGTGTCCTGAAGTGGCGACATCCAGAGTTTACTCGAAACGACGTCATTTAGTACATTTTTCTAGCCTCAACAGTCACTATGCTATATCTGCCTGGATGCACACTCCTGCGTGCACGCGAGTCTCCCTCACAGCCGTTTGCACTACGGAAGCCACGCCAGACAAGATGAACAGAACTCGCGATAGATACACACCGGTATTTACATCCTGCTGTGAGTTTCAAAGTTTCAAATCACTAGTGCAGGCAGATCCCTCTTGTGTTTGAGTGTCGCTCAGTCGCTCAGTTCTAGAGTGAACTATTCCTTTAAAATGTTATCATACTGTTGTAAAATGAAATTGGAAGTGGTTGCTCAGCTAATTACTGTGTAGACAGAGCTTGTGTGTTGCTGGGAAAAAGTTTGAATGTGTTCAAAAAAAGTTCAACCAGAAACAGACTGAAATTAAAACCATTGTTCACTGGTTTCAAACTGAATTTCTAATGTGAAAGGTGTGCGTATATATTTCACACACCAAGTCTGGGACTAAATTGCCCACTTATCTGTTCTATTTTGTTCTTTTTTTGTGTTCAGCACAGAGATGTGGACTCAAGTCACTGTATGATCACTCGCACATTGACTTGAAGGAAAATAAATGACTTGAGTCTCAACTTGGACTTGGAAGTTAAAGACTAAGTTCTCATTTTATGTTTGAGAATTTTACTTATTTCCATGGACAGTTATTTAAATAGTGGGTGGAAATCCACACACAAACAGCCTAAGAACCTGAATCTGTTCATAACTGAAATATTCAGACAGACGGGAGGACTGTGACTAAGTTTGATGTCGTATTCTGGCTGTCAATATTTGACATTTAAAAGTGATGGGGATGGGTTTTTTATTGAGAAGAAATTAAGAAATAAATAACTTCTAAAAATTTTTTGTTTGATTACATTTATTTCACTAAATATCAATAAGTGTCATACAAATACAATTCATTATTATATTTGAACAGGTTGGATAAACTGGCCACTAGGGACTTGCTTGAGACTTGGACCAATGACTTGAGTCATATGTCTGTTTCAGCACCAGTCCAGGTTTTTGGTGAGGAGACGATAGGATGGTGAGTTTGACCAACTGGAAGCGTCCGACAAATCCGGCATAGTATGTACTGAACAGGTACAACGTTTACCATGTTTACCATTAAGGGTGGGAATCACTCAGTAACTTACAATACGATACAATTTATGATATGTTGCCCACGATAAAGATAATTTCATGATACATCACGATATGTCTAACTGAAGAATATAAAATATCCCAAAAAGGCTGAATTATGTATTTATTCATCTGCAGAGTCTTAGCTTAGTGCCTCTTTATCATATACACTGACTGCAACGTGTCCATGTTCATGTGTGCCAACATTCCAATGTGCCGCATGTTTTAATAAAAATATTGATATTTGGCTTATCGATAATCTAAGTATCATGATATATTACCATATAAATATTTTGTCTCACCCCATTTGCCATCTTAGTTTAGCATGCCGTTATTTGCACAGTACAGCTGAGGCCGATGGGAATTATTAAATTAAAATTGTGATCTGATGATGACTCTGGATGAAAACTCACCATAGTTAGTGAATGTCAAATACACAGCAATCTATCCAACAGATGTTGACATATTTCACTTTAAACCACAAATGTCAATGAATGTCTATGTGGCACTAGAGAAAACATTAGTGAAATATATTCTCAGTCTGGCCCAAAGTGAGCGACCAACTACTTGACCAACATTGCCATCCCTTATATGAACTAAATAGTCATTGATTATGAATCTTTGTAGGGAACTAAACAAAATCATTCAAAACGATGATTTGTAATTCCCCTTTGTTTGACCATTTTTTGCACAGGAAAAAAACTGTATACTGGATTTACTGTTTCAATTCCATGAAGCTCAGATTTTAGGAGTTTCTCTTTTGTTTTGAGTAGGCTATACAATCCAGCTATCAGACAAATGCAGCAGAGTAAGAAGTAGAAAGTCTCACAGCGTGGAAATACTCAAAGACCACAATTTAAAAATGTTCTCTAGTACTGTAATTAGCTAAATGACATTAGGTACTTTCCACTTCTGAGTATTGTTAGATCAGGACATTCCTGTGTAGCTCTCCCTCTCTCCCTCATTCTCACCCTCTCTGTTTTGTGGGCAGTTGGAGGTCAGCATTGACGCAACACTGTTCCATAAACCACTGGAACCACTTAGTATGTCTGTGTGCTATTGTTTCATGATGTGAAATGGAGCAGCAAGTTGGACAAACGCTTGCTGAGGTATTGTGGCAACCAACCTGGTAGTGTGTGTGTGTGTGTGTGTGTGTGTGTGTGTGTGTGACTTTTATACTTTTTAGACTAGACTGTTGAAGCTTTTGCTGTGCGTGCGTGGTTGATTTTGAGAGCAGTTTTGATTATAGTGAATAACATACAAAAGAAAAAATCAGTCTGGATGTAATTTGTTTGAATCATTTAATTTCAGCAATGAAATTTCAGCTTTCTATGAAAGCAGAGAAAATTATAACCACATTTTTGATTTTGCAATGCATGTAGTTCACAGGACACTAAAACAACAGATACTGGACCAAACCAGGTCTAATAACACCAAAGGGGGCATCATTTAGAATGCACTCAAGACAAGATGTTCCTTTGGTGATTTATTGACATGTTTGGGAGTATTATTGATTGTATGTGTGTGGTTCTGTAACAGAGAAATAAAGGAAATAATCATTTACAATCTCTATGCATATTCCAACAGGTTGTGACATTCCTTATTCCAAGTATACAGTGCAATAAATATACTGTCAGAGGATAATGTTAACTCACACTCAGTGATATAATGGAGGAATAACACAATGCAAATATGAAGAACCAAAATGGGATACAAACTAAGGCCATATTTATGGACTCTCGATTCTAACATTAATTTGCAATAAGCAACTAAACAGCAAGGCATTACACACACACAGTCTAACCAGCTCAACATCACCACATTATTTCTCCTTGGCACAGGTGAATGGCATAACTTAGCTAGCAAACCCAAATCCTATCCCATCATGTTCGCTTACTGGCTTATGAACACACACAGTCTTCAAAGGAAAATCCAAAAAAGGACACAGCAAACACTAGTTAAACTCTAATATCTGTCCCCAAAACACAGCAGCTGTTCTGCACTAGCACTGCTTGCACTAACTGAAACGTAATTGTCCCTTTGCTTCCAGCAGGGGGTGTAGTACTGTTGCTCTTTCTTGCTTCTTACTCTGTAACTTTTGCCTGTCTGTCAAGGTTGTCCTTCGTCACAATGATTGATAGAATCCTCTGGCAATGAGTCTGTTGACAAGTCAGACACTGTGTTCATGACTTGTTGACCATCAGAGACAAGAAAAGCAGTGGGATCCATAATAACACTTGTATGAAACATACCTGCTTTATTTATTTATCGTCGGGTTCCTTAACACAGTGCTTGAGTGTTGTTAATTATTGTGGGAAGCAGCAAAGCACATCTTCACTAGTTGTAAACAAATATGTTCTGTTCGCTATTAACCAAAAATATGAGCATGTTCAATGAACGTGCTCATGCACAACACTTGGTCCAGACCTGAGCTAATGCAAATATTAGATTGGCACTTAACTGGCAAACCCACAGTTGACTGCAATACTGTTTTGGTCAAATATGTTGTTAATGTGTTAGTCTTCAGAATTTAATGAATTAATGTAGTATGTTAAGGCTTGTAGCAGCTTGTTTTTGTCTACTTTCTGCCATCTAGTGTTGAAAATTCACTTAATGCAGCTTTAACTCCTTTCAACGAGGTTGGTCACTATGAAAATATTGTGTGTGACTGTTTGCTGTGTCAGCACTCAGGAACATGAATGGGGCCACTCAGCCTGAAGAAATAGTCTACACCTTATAACAACACCAGGTGTGTTTTCAGTCAGCTGAAGTCAATATGGAGGAGAGGAGAGGAGAGAGGACACAACTGCAGAGGCAGAGAGCAGAGGGGGATAAAGAGGTGTAATAGCAGTGAATCCATGAAAACATTTTCTCTCTCATGGAAACTGCAGCTGACAAAACACTGCTGGAAATTAGTAGGCAGGAACTACTGGAAGCATGCCTACACACACACACACACACACACACACACACACTGAGCACACTAACATGTATACTGGCTATGTTTCATGCTGCTGCTCTGTTTTGCTAAAACAATCTTTACTCCCATCAGTGAAAAAACACTAACGGTATGAAGGTTCAGCTACTCTCTTATTTTAGTGATCTATTATATAGGTCTATTTCAGCCTAAATTTAAACTAATTTCATGTCAACCATTTAAACCAGATTTTACATTGTTTTTACAAATTGGACAAATTTGTTCACGTTAATGTTGAACAAATCAACAGATATGCTAGTGGCCTTTTGGTGACACCAGCTTCTCATAAATTCCTCACAGGTTGGACCACTAAAGGTGAGCTATTAATAATAATTCAATAAACCAACTTACAAAGCTATTATTAGTTTGCCAATATATGGCCCGTTTAGACTGGAGTGTGTCAGAGGTTGTATGGAATATTATTGACATATCTGACAAGACAATATTTAAAAAGCGGTTTAAAGGTGCACTATGTAGTTCTGGGGAAGAAATTTTAATCATAAGAGAAAAATCTTCTTTGACTGATTTTATTTTTTATTTTTATGCTTGAATTAACTCTCTTTGTTTTCATGACTGAATAAACTGAATAAACAAACTGACCTTAAAGGACAAAACAGTTTCATACTGTTTTATTTAGTTTAGATTTCGCAGACCCTACCACCTTTCTGGAGTCAAACAGTATTCGTGGGACCTTATTTTCCTCTGAGAACAGCTGGTTTATCAGTTATGGAAAAGATAAATAAAAGATTTCTGAGTTTGTATTGTTACCTCAGTAATTGTTCGCTAGTAATTGTAAATATGGAAAATCTGAGTTTGAATTACTTCTCCAAAACTACATAGTGCCCCTTCAGTAATGATGTTAAACGGTAAGATAACCAATATATACAACCCTGATTCCAAAAAAGTTAGGAAGCTGTGTAAAACACCTAAAAAAGAGAATGCAATGATTTGCTAATCTTTTTGCACCTTTATTTAATTGAAAACAGTACAAAGAAAAGTATTTAATGTTCAAACTGATAAACTTATTTGTTTTTTGTAAATATACACTCTATGAATTTTTGTACCTGCAACCTACCTGCAAAACGAAAACCATGTCTCAACAACATTCAGAAACGCTGTTGACTTGTCTGGGCCCAAGCTCATCTGAGATGGGCCGACACAAAGTGTAAATTGTGCTGCTGTCTGATTAGTCCACATTTCACATTGTTTTTGGAAATCATAGACGTCACTTCCTCTGGGCTGAGGAGGAAAAGGACCATCCAGATTGTTACCAGCACAAAGCTCAAAGGCCAGCATTTGGGATGGTATTGGGGTGTGTTTTTGCCTATAACATATACTTGCACATCTGTGAAGGCACCATTAATGCTGAAAGGTTTTGGAGCACCATTTGCAGCCATCCACATGATGTCTTTTTCAGGGATATCCCTGCTTTTTCCAGCAAGACAATGCCAAAACACATTCTGCATGTGCTCCAACAACATAGTAAAAAGTTCAGGTAGACTGTCTGGTAGACCTATCTGCATTCCAGACCTGCATCCCACTAAAAATAATGTACGCCGCATTATGAAGACCAGAATACAAGGACAGAGACCCTGGACTGTTGAGCAAATTAAGTCATGTATCAAGCAAGAATAAGAAAGAATTTAACTTTCAAATCTTAAACAATTAGTGTCCTCAGTTCTCAAACACTGAGTATTGTTAGAAGAAAAGTGATGGAACAGGGTGGTAAAACAGTCAAGTTTATAAGTTTGATGATTATAGTGTCTTTGTACTGCATTAAAATGATTAACGGCTAAGACTAACATATCATTTGGCCCCAAAATATGCATATTTCTTGGTAGGTACAGTATTCTACAACTTTTGACTGAAATTTCATTAGTTTTGATGGTGCAACCTAACTCAGTAAAGGTGGATGTTATTGGCACCCAGGTGTCCATAGCCAACGATGCATGCAAGGATTGATGTGGCTGTTTACACTCATGTGTAACCTTCAGCAAAGTAGTGTTGTTGCCTAAACCTAACCAAACTGTGACTGAGTCAACTAAGTCTAAAAATAACAACTCAGCATTGACCTTTGGCTTCAGACAGGACATCAACCCCAAACATGAAACCAAAACCCAAAAACCAAAGCTAGAGGGGCGCCACAGTAGCTCAGTTGGTAGATCACGTGCCCCATGTAGAGGCTCCGTCCTCGCTGCAGTAGCCCAGGGCTGACCTGTTGCCATTTGCTGCATCTCGTCCTGTTTCCTGTCATTCCTCAGCTGTCCTATCAAATAAAGCCATGAAAGGCAAGGAAAAAAACAAACAAAGCTAGAGTAGTGGTGGGGCAAAAAATTAGGAAGTTGAACAAACCAACAGCTGACGGTGATATCATTAGGTCAGCACGGTGGCTTAGTGTGTTGCCTTACCTTGGTTGATTTTCCTTGCAAGCTGTAGTCATCTTCAAATTGTTTCTTCCATTTCAGTTCAATTGAAATTTGGACTCTCTGACAACCTTGTTGGTTCACTTTTCTTCTATACTAAATCCGTCAAATCACTGTTCAAAATGCACTTCAGTAGGCTATGTCCGTCAGTAACTGAATGCATCACCGCTAGTTCTACCCTGATATTTGGCACTGATTCTGTCTTCAGTTCAGTAGAAAGTCCAGCTTGTTACTTATTGAAGCTATTACATGCAGTAGAAAACTATGTGATAACTTTGTATAACTGGGAGAGTATCATCATTTGGTCCGTGAACTCTGCCTGGAATCTAGTCCCAGTTTACTGGCTCCTGGCTTGGGAGCAACAACTCTCTAGTAAAGCTTTCTCCATGAGCAAAAAATGTGCAGAGTACCGCGGATGCAGTCTCATGGCAACATGATGATGCTTGAGGTGCCAAGCAACATAACAGAAACTCAGAGCATCAAGAGAGACTTCAGAAATAAGATTGCCACACAGATTTAGGCAACAAGCTTTATTAAGGATTAACGTTTCAATGCTGAAAGGTGTGTCTTTATCAGAGTAAAAAAAAAAACTTGCAATTTGGCAGACCTCTGAATGTTTGTGCATGTGTCTTTTTTGGCCTATATGGCAGTATCTGTTCCACCCTGACACCAAATGTGTCATGCCAACCAGTATTAAGAAGAAAACATGAAAAACTTCCATGCAAAATTGCATTCCCCTTGTTGCCTTGTTTGTGCTAGAGTCCATGTCTCCGACCGTGGCTCTGAAAACAAAAAACTAAAATGAGAGTCAGTTTGCTGGTCACTGGCTGATGACACAAACTGGTCTATCCATCCTGTCAAGAATGAACAGTTGCCTACTGATTGTAAGTGTTATTATGCATTGTAGTGTCATTTTTAGCTAAATTCAAGGTAAAAGGCTTGAGGAACAATACTGTTGACCAGACTGTCTGCTTGTCGGCTTATGTGATTGGCCACCTCAGCATGACATCAGGTTGTGTTACTCTTAAACTTTATTCTGTTTTAACTTTTAGTTGCAGGGCAGCTGCATTTTTCTGGCTTCTGGCAGCCTGAACGCATGACCGCCACTCAAATGAATGGAAGGACTGAAGTTTTCAGTGCAATGATTGGTCTGATAAGGTCTGAATGGGGCTGTACACTGTGATAATGAGAGTAGTTTGTTAGTAGTTTGTTTATCAGTTTGAGCACAGATAGCACAAACTGCACTCTGCTCTTTAAAGTCAGAATAGAATGGACAAGGACTTGCTATAGTGCCTGCCATTTTGACACGTCACTTTAGAAAATCACATGTATACATAATAAAATGATTGATGATGGTTGAAAGCATTTAACTGCTTCACATCACTGTAACTTTACCATGACTTACTGAAAGCACTTGAATAAAACAGAGCCTTTACTCATAGTACAAGTAACATCTTGGTCTAGATTCTGCCGTTCTTGCAAATTTCAGGCCTATCTCCAAACTGCCTTTTCTTTCAAAAACCCTGGAGAAGATTGTGCACTGTCAATTACTGGCCTTCCTAGAAGAGCATAATATTCTAGAGGTTTTCCAATCTGGTTTTAAAACCCTGCACAGCACTGAATCAGCTCTTTTAAGAGTTTTTAATGATATCTTTTTAGCTACTGACTCTGGTGATTGTGTTATCCTTGTGCTTTTAGATTTAACTGCTGCATTTGACACAGTGGACCATGACATATTGATCTCTCGATTGGAGCAGTGGGTGGGCATCAGGGGCATAGCACTGGAGTGGTTCAGGTCATACTTGACTGATCGAACTTTCTGTGTCAGCCTTGGTGACTCTGTATCCTCCTCTGCTCCTCTCTTGTGTGGAGTCCCTCAGGGCTCAGTTCTTGGCCCTCTTCTCTTCTCTCTCTATTTGCTCCCGCTTGGTTCCATACTTAGGAAGCACGGCATTTCTTTTCATTGTTATGCGGATGACAGTCAGATTTATGTGCCTCTTAAAAAGAAAGATAATTTCGATGCCAGGGTCTTACTTAAGTGTCTCGAAGACATAAAGGCCTGGATGGCAAATAACTTTTTAAAATTCAATGATAAAAAGACTGAAGTGATGGTTTTCGGTGGCACCACTGGGACCCCCCCCCCAATAGACCTGGGTTCCTTGGCCCAGTACACTAAGCCTAGCATCAAAAACCTAGGGGTTAAAGTGGACCCTGAGCTTAAACTCAACAGTCAGATCAAAGCTGTTGTAAAATCTAGCTTTTTCCATTTGAGGCAGCTGGCCAAAATAAAGCCAATTTTGACAAGGCAGCATTTTGAGACAGTAATCCATGCCTTTGTTACCACTCGGCTGGATTACTGCAATGCACTTTATGTGGGGGTTGGTGGTTCCTCCATTGCCCGTCTCCAGTTGGTGCAAAATGCAGCTGCACGTCTTTTAACTGGCACACGTAAACACGAGCACATTTCCCCTATTTTAGCCTCACTCCACTGGCTGCCCATTCAATTTAGGATCCATTTTAAAATTCTTTTATTTGCTTTTAAATCCCTAAATGGTCTTGCCCCGCCCTACCTCTCTGAGCTTCTACACCCTTATACCCCCGCCCGCTCTCTCAGGTCAGCTGATCAGCTGCTCCTGAGGGTGCCTAACACCAAGCGGAAGCTCAGAGGGGACCGTGCCTTTGCTGTGTCGGCCCCCAAACTATGGAACGATCTGCCTCAGCACGTTAAACAGGCCTCTTCTCTGTCTGTTTTTAAATCTCTTCTTAAAACCCATCTCTTCTCCTTGGCCTTTGACACCCAGTAAGACGTCGATTTTATCTCCTTGTTTTTATTGCTTTGTATTGTGTGGCTTTTATAATTTTTTACTCATGTTTTTGTTGTCTTTTAACTTATTTTTGTATTTATATGTAATTTTATTCTTCTGTACAGCACTTTGTTCAACTTTGGTTGTGTTAAAGTGCTTAACAAATAAAGTTGGATTGGATTGGATTGGATCTTTGCTTTTCCTACAATGACAAGTAAAAATGTCTGTTGTTAAAAAGGCCAACTTTCTTGAATTTAAAATGAATACCCATCCTTGTTTCTTCCAGACAGCAGAGTCTGCTGGACAGTTCTCTTTCATACCTGTGTTACATATTGTTAAACAGGAAATCTACACACTGTTTAACAATGTGACACATTTTGTCATTTTCAGTTGTCATGACACACAGAAGAGTTGCTGTATAATACAAATTATAAAGCAAAGAATCTCTGTCCGTCTGTCTGTCTTTCTTTCTGTCTTTCTCTCTGTGGTTCTCATATCTGGAGAACCGTTCATCCGATCTACTTCATATTTTGGCAGGTTTGTTGCTGAAGGCCTAAGAAGTGCGGTTTCGAATTTACAGTCTACAGCATGTTGCTGTAGACTGTAAAGTGCATGCTATTATTTCTGTATTGAGCCATAAAGTTTGTAGATAGACTCAATTTACAGTATAATAGTTTGTTACTGAAACAAGGGTGTTGTTTGCTGCCACAGAAGAATATTAAATAAATTTATGTGTCAACAGCAATCTTTTGAATTTGAGGTCCAGCATCTTTCTGATCAAGCCTCCAAGAGGGTCTATTGTTATTAATAATAGCCTATCATAACACAGTGGAAATAAAATGAAGAGGATTAGGGGATCAAATAAAATATTGAAATATTAATGAGAAAAGCTTTTGATATTTATTTATAATTTAAGGTCATATTTAAGCTGCTGTAATTGTTTTAGCTAACTTCCTGTCCGTTTGGTGGTGAACAATTCCCTCCCTCCCCTCTTCGTCACCACTCTTGCACAACTCCTTTATTTTGTCGAGGCAGCTCTCTTTGCCTCTTTCTCTTCTTCAAGCGTTTTTCTTCGCTTGGTCTGTTTGGTAGTATAAGCTGACACCAGGAGCACTGGAATTGGTAGCTTACCCTGTTCCACCATGGCCAGTGTGAGTACCAGAACAGGAGGATGCTCTGTGTTTTCACCACAGAGACAGGACCTCTTTACGGAGTTCTCTGTCCTGACTGGATAAAGTGGGCAGGGTAGGAGGACAGACATGGCCTATATCCAGGTTTATTAAAGACTGTGACAAAAAAGTGTCATGTACACATTGTATGACTGTGCGTAGATTTAGTACTATAGCTTTGAAGCTCTATGCCCTCTTTTGTCTTTATTGAGTGCTTTAGGTGTATACCAGACATACACACACACATATGCATGCATGCATGCGAGCGTGCACACACATACACACTAAACACACATTTAATAATGTTCGTGCAAAGAAAATAAATGAAAAAAATCAGACAAACAGTCTGACAGATGAAGAGATGAACTACATTCAGCTACAACAGTCTGTGATAGTGCAATATCTACGCACACATAAACACATTCATATTCACACTTGCACTCACATTCACACACACACACACACACACACACACACACACACACACACACACACACAAACACACACACACACACACACACACAAACAGGGTCAGATCTTAGTGGCGATTCCTGCGCTGACTTGCTCGGCCTTTCCCCTGCAGGATGTGATCCCATCTCTGGACAGACAGACAGACAGACAGACAGGCAGGCAGACATGATAAATCACCTCCATAGACAACACATTACAGACCAAACCATGCATTATTATACACCACAATGTTTGTTTACAATAACTTCCAGGTAGAAACCCCCTGCATCACACATTGGCTTACATACAATTTAATTGTCTTTTTTAATGATGCTATTTCAAAGTGTATACAAAAAGCAAGTTTAATGCTGTGGTATCTTATCAATAACAAAACGTTCACTAACATTACGATTGAGACCTAGTTTACCTGTTGGGCTACAGAGTAAAGAAATGACAGCTTGAGTTTACCCCAAACTAGCAATTAAGGACACAAGTCAAGTCGCACACAAAGTCTGTTTTATGATGTTTGAAAATGAATACAACCTCATGATGTGTCAATCATGTTTACACACTGACTGAAACTTTCATCTGTCAAAAAAGATTTTCGCAATAGATTCAATTTTCTGCGTTTTTTCCCATCTTTTCCTGATGTGATATGTCTGTGTGGTATGCATGTGTGTTTGTGTCCCTATATACTGCCAGTCGCTGTTCAGGATCAGCTGGTTCGTGGAAATAGGCAGACTTCTTTTTAATGTATAGTTCTCCAGTATAGCTAGCAGTGTGTCAAACTGGACCACTGACATCTGGATAATTCCACAGCTCCTTTACCAGCAAGTAAAACTGTACTTGCTCTTGTCTTGTTTTCAGGATTGGATGGACCCAGTAGCTATTTTCTTTTTTTTTGTTCAAGAAGTGAGAGGACATCCAAATTATCTCCATTACTTGACAATTGTCTCGTATTAGGAGTTTTCGCAACAAATACAATAGCAAACGCATCTGACTCAGTGTGCATGGTTTCAGTGCGCAATGTTTCTTTTTTCAAATGATGTATTACAAAAAGTGCATTTGAAAATAACAGACTTGGTGTGGAAAGGCCTTTTGACCGAGATGCGCTGTTGTCTAGATATCAAAGACACTAGCAAATCAACACAGTACATAAAATAAGCACAGTGGAAGTGTGTTTGTCGAATATAACACTATCTTTGATAATGATTTCACATGACGAAAGCCTCAACAGCTTCCTGTTCCAGGTGCTCTATGCTAAATATATCCACCAAGTTTTTTGACAGGAGAAGGCAAGAAAAGTGGCGAACTTAAACTGATAGGCACCCTTTTCCTGTCAATTAAAATCCAGAAAAATCTGACAGAGATTGACCACTGGACATCAAGAGGATGGGAGATTGGTGGGGCCCGCGCCTGCATCCACCGCCAAGTGCCTGTTCTTAGCTGTCCTCCTGTGTCCACAAACCCCTGGGTGGGGAGGGAAGTCATTTGGCCAAAATGAGTTTACTGTTTAATCACACCATAACTGAGACAAGAATTAGCTAGTTAGCGTGCTATTTCTTATCTGTATGTTTAGTGGTTGTCCGATGTCAATAGGCTGTGTCTGTGTTTTTCTTGCGGTTGGGTTGTAAAACAAACAGCCAGTGGTGGAGGCTATAAAGCAGATTGGGAGCTCTTTTTTAACCCAGTAAACACACTGACCTCTTCTGCTGTCGTAGCCGCAGTGTCTCTGGGCTCCTTAGCAGACCAACACAGGACAATCCAGCAACAGCCCAACCTGCAGGCGCCCGACCTGTCTGCTCTGTCTAGCCCAGAGACTGAGCTGCTTCGGAGAATGAGTGACCCCAAGAGGAGCAGCAGCAGACCATAAAGGAGACTGAAGAGGTCAGTGTTTTTTCCGGGTAAACTACAGCTCAAGAACCACTGTATCAAATGGATGCGTCATGCCTGGTTATGGTTGCTATGCTACGGAAACGGCCTTCCATTCCGAAACACCTCCATTCCGAAACACCCCCACTCCGAAACACCGCTGTTCCGAATCCGACTTTCAAGTTCCAATTACTTCCCAATAGGGTTAGGGTTAGGGTTAGGGTCAGGGGTTCCCCAATAGCCTTTTCGGAATAGCGGGGTCTTTAGAAAAAATGGGAAACCCTGCCATTACGAAGAATGGAAGTCTATTTTCGGAACAGCGGGGTTTCGGAAAGGCGGGGTGTAACCCTATGCTACGATTGGACAATTGCTAGTTGAGATAGCGATTTAGCATAAGTGAAAATGTTTTATCTAGTGCAACATTTGCCCTTTGTTTTTGTTCATCTTAGGAAAATACATCACAGTGCAATAAATTTAAAAAAAAAAAAATAATTCTTAACTAATGATGTCATACTAAACAAACGGTTGTATCATTTGTTTGCTAGTTTACACATGATAGCATACTTACTAACGTACTTTATCAATTTTGTATAACAGACTATTATAGTCTCTTTTGTTCAGTGTGCTAACTTCTCTCATATTACTCATGTTCTGTAGATAAAATCAGCTCTTTGCAACAATGTTTTTATTAAAGGGAACTTAATAAAAACACAGTAGCAAATTCAGTGCACAATTAGGTATGTGTTGACTTTATAACCAAATTTCCAGTCAAACTTGCATTCAGCTGTAGCAACAGGCTGCATGCAATACAACTCTGTTCAGTACAAATCACCATCAACTTATAAAACCTCCAGCTGTACTGCTCCAGTTGTACCGCTCCAGCTGTACCGCTGCAGATGTGTTTCAATAAAAAATAACAGGAGATGGTGCTCTGAAACTATCAGCACATACTGATCCTAATGCTGATACTGCTCAGAAACTGCTGCTGTTTGTGTGTGTGCATTGATATGTGAATCGCACCTTGACCTTCTTGCCCATTTTCTCCTTCCACTTCTGAGCAATAGAGCCGTCAATCAGGAGCAACCTGCAACCACATACACAGAGTGAGGTTAATGCAGGGTTTTCCCCAAGCATTTTATAGAGGCAGCCCGCCATGAAGTGTGAGGCAAACAAGTGGCACTACATAATTTATTCACGACGTGACTAGTTAATCATTGATCTAGCATTTATATAGACGAGGAGACGAAATGTGTCTGTTTCTGTCTGATTCAAGCATCTTAATAAGGGTTCATTAACCCTTAAGAGTTTAAAAACAAAGACTCAACTGCTCAATCTTTCACCATCAGGGGCTGATGTGTTTGAAAAATAGTCCAGTTGCACTGCACTGCAGATTATACTGCAGGCTGAAGTCACAATCCTGATTCCAAAAAGAGTTATTAGCTTTTTGACATATACTTGGTTGAAAACAGTACAAAGACAGTATATTTAATATTTTACCTTATTGACTTCACTGATTTAAAAAAAAAATAAAATGCCTATTCTGAATTTGATAGCATTAACATGTTTCAAATAAGTTGGGACAAGGGTAACAAAAGACTGAGAAAAAGTTGTGGAATGCTCCAAAAACACATTCCATAGGTATACAGGTTCATTAGGAACAGATAATAGTTTGAGGGGCATCCTCGAAAGGCACAGTAGTTTGGAATCGGGGTGATGGTTTGATAACCACCTGGACACCTTACCCAAAAGAGCCTGCATTGCATTGAAGTTTAAATATCTATTTACCAGCTGGACTTGGAAGCTGGAAGAAAACTGATATCAATAACAATAATTTTACTACTGACAATAATGCTGTTTTTTATTATGTGTTACAACTACTGCTGCTCATACCTGGAAGTCTCCTCATTCTCGTAGCCCATAATGAGGTACTCCTCTCCGGGAGTCAGAGGAGGACACAGGCAGGAGGATGAGTAGTAGAGTGTCTGTGTCTCTTTGGGAATGTTGACCAGAGAAGACTTGAGCACCTCCTTCACATCCACCACTGCTGTGGGCTCAAGACCGCGATTCCTCACCTCCTTCACCCTCACCCTGATCACTGAAAGAGAGGGACATCAGCATACACAGACACATTGGACACTGGACTTAATGTCTCAAACAGAGGCAGATGACAAGTCAGGCTTTTAAAATACTTGAATTAAAAAGATCAAACTTGAACTCGCCCTATGTCTGTGACGCAAAAAACATTTTGTTGAACACACAAATACTGGTTTTACTTCTCTCCATTTTGCCTGCACACACCCACAAACACTCTCTCTCTCTAACACACAAACACACAATTTAGCCAGAAAAATCTGCCAAAAGATGTCACCTGGTAGATTTAAGGGCTGTTGTATTAACTACAGATTGTTGTGTGCATCCATGGACACAAAGAATATAGTCCAAACAAATGTTATTAATATCAAATTACAGAAAACATTCTTTGCACTTACTCTTATTCTTCAGCATTTATTGTATTGAAAATCCCTCCGAACAGAATCACATTAAGAACATAAATTACGCCATCTTTGAAAATACTGAACGAGGTAATCCAAAGCAGCAGAACACCATAGATGATTTCATGAGCACAACCCATCCTGCTTTATCATTGACAAGAACTGTTATTGCTTTACAACCAAACAAACCTGTTGGGGAAAAAGATCCAAACCATGTGAACATGTGATACACAGATGCTTTTACAAACCTTTAGCTTAACAAGTGCCTTGGTCATTATGACAGTCTTTTTGAGATTTCTGTCTCTTGAGATGTCTGTTATACAAACTACAAACCATGGATAGTTTGCCGCAGCACAGCTGACAGATGATCATCATTGAGAGAAGATCTGTATCTTGACTTGTTGAATTTCATCACTGAGAATGTCTGTTCTCATATGTGTGTTGATCCAAAGAGAACCAGCATCCTCTGAGCTAGTCTCTTGGTGTGTGGGAAGATCTCCTCTTGAGAGATGAGTTAATGCAAGTAATGACACTGATTTCAAGTGCTGTGTCAGCAGTGAGTCAGACTGGTACTCTATGAGTTCAAGTTGTACATTACTGGGGACACACTGCATGTAAAAGGAGAGGGGGTGTGTCTTCAAATTTCCTGAAAGACTCACCATGTAACACCAACAAAAGTTCTACAAGGGTGCTGCATGTAGATGCCTTAATGCCCGCTTCTACTGAAGCACGCTTTACCTTCAATAGAGATGAACTCATCAACATTGTAAAAAGGAAGTGTGGGGTTAAGACTGAATGCAGCAGAGTACAAAACGATATCCACCAGTGGCATCTGAAGGAGCAGCAAGCTAGGCCAACGAGACAAAACGTCACTAAAAGCAATGCCTTCGCCCCAAGAAGAGAGGTACAAAGAGAGCCAGTATCAGAGCTAAGCTGACCGACTTGTACAGAGCTGTTTCTCTACCAAGCCTTCTTCTGACTAATGTCTGGTTGCAAGAAAATAAAGTGGATGAGGTGCGACTCAGACTCACTCAGCAATGGGAAATCAGAGACTGCACTGGATGGACAGACCTTGTTCAGAGCTGACAGAACACAAGACTCCAGTAAGAAGAGAGGAGGTGAGTTCATGTCTCTATATAAATAATGCTTGGTGCTCAAACGCAGTTAAAGTGGATGGACAGTGTTCACCATATGTTGATTTTCTGGTGCTAAGGTGGCATCTACCAGAGAACTCACCTATGTCTTTATTGTTGCTGCGTACATTCCTCCAGATGCAAACTCCAAAAATGCACTGTGGGAATTGCATGATGTCATCAGCAGCAACACGACTAAACAACTGGATGGAATTTTCATAGCTAATGATTTTAATAAAACAGACCTCAGAACTGTTTTACCTAAAATCCACCAGCGTGCCCAGATCAACACCAGAGGAAGTTATATCCTGGATCATGTGTATACAAATATTCCTGGCAGCTACAAAGCCCTCACCTTGGCCTATCAGATCATACTTCTCTGTTTCTTCTGCTTACTTACTCACAGTTGATTAAGAGGGGTGGAAGGATGAGGCTACAGTAGCCCTATACTTTACTGCACAGACAGGATAACAACATCAGTCTTGAGGAATATACATCTTCAATTACATCATGTATCAGAAAATGTGTTGATGTAATGACCACAAAGTCTGACCATTACCCAACAGGGAAGGGCTGGATGAATGGAGAGGTGAGGGCTCTATCCAGAGCCAAAAAGTTGATAAAGTTGCTCAGTCAGGTGACAAGGAAGCATAGAACACCACGAGAGTAAGAGTAAGACTGAAAGCTGATATCAAGGAGACATCAGCGGAGACTTGAGAGGGACCTAAACACCAACAGCACTAAAGATATGTGGGAGGCGATTCAAAAGTCACTGGAGTAAGCAGGAGTGCCCCCATCGTGTGTGAGGCCACGCTGATGGATGAGCTGAACACATTTTATGCTCACTTTGATCACCTCAACAATGAGTCAGCTGTATAGTCTACCCTGCCTCCAGAGGACCGGCCACTGTCAGTAACCACAACGGATGTGAGAAAAATTGTGCTGAGAGTGAACAGCACTCTTAGCACAACAGGCTGCTTGTCCAGATAATATACCCGGCCATACTAAAAACATTTGCCAATCAGCTAGCTGGTGTTTTTACTGACATTTATAACATCTCACTCTCACAGGAGACTATTCCCTCCTGCCTCAAGACAGCCACCATCGTAACTGTACCTAAAAAGTATGCAGTGTCTGGTCTTAATGACTACTGCCTTGTGGCACTCACCCCCATCCTGGTGAAGTGCTTTGAGAACCTGGTTCTCATGAACATCAAAGATAACATCCCTACCAGCCTGGACCTTCACCAGTATGCTTTCAGGACCAACAGATCCACAGAGGATGCCATATCTACTGCCCTTCACTCAGTCTTGATGCATCTGAACACACTCAAAACTGTGGAGATGACAGTGGACTTCAGAAGTAGCCCCCCTACACTGCCCCCCATCACCATTTTCAATAAGTCCGTGTCTGCTGTGGAAACCTTCAGGTTTCTGGGATCTTCCATCTCCCAGGACCTAAAGTGGACTCCCAACGTAGACTCCATAATCAAAAAGGCCCAGCAGAGGATGTACTTCCTGCGTCAGCTCAGGAAGTTCAACCTGCCCCTGGAGCTGCTGATCCAGTTCTACATGGCAATAGTCCAGTCCGTTCTCTGCGCCTCCATCATCGTCTGGTTTGGATCAGCCACCAAACAGGACAGGAAAAGACTGATACGGACAATCAGGACTTCACTATCACTTATTATCATTATTATTATTATTATTATTATTTGAAGCTGCACTGACACTGACACCTTTCTGCTGCACAGACACGTTCTTTCTTTTATATATACTGCTGCTCTTGTCTTGTTTTGTTGATCTCCATGTGTGCCTTTTATATTTTTAAATATTTTTTTAATATATTTTATATTGTCTAACTTATGTTGTCTTTTACCAAGAATAGTCGAACGAAGTTTCATTGTACACCCTGTATAATGACAATAAAAGATTCATTCATTCATTCATTCATTAATTCATTCATTCATTCATTCAGGACTGCAGAAAAAATCATTGGTGCTAAACTGCCCACCATCCAGGACCTATACACATCCAGAGTCAGGAAACGGGCAGGAAACATCTCTGCAGACCCATCACACCCTGGACACAATCTGTTTGAACTTCCCCCGGGCCGTCACACTGATGAACACTTGATCAGTCACCCAGCGTCAGTAACCCCCTGACTCCAAAACCACCCACTCACAGTCTTTACATTTACAGATTAAATTGCACTTTATATGTATATATATATGTATATATAAATATATATGTATATATATATATATATATATATATATATATATATATAAATATATATATGTATATATAAATATATATATATATATATATATATATATATATATATATATATATATGTATACACATTTACTACCTGTACATAATTGAACAACATAAATCCTCACTGTAAATAATATAATATATATATATATACTTAAATATATATTTATAATAGACTGGACCTCTGAACACTTTTTAACTTACTGTTCTTTGTTGTTCTTGCTCCTTCTAGTTGAATGTTTGTTATATTATGTTTATGTTCATGTTTACGTCTATGTACATCGTGTGCGAAGAAAAACCAAAGTCAAATTCCTTGTATGTGTTTCACATACTTGGCCAATAAAGCTGATTCTGATTCTGATTCTGATCTGGAGAGTAAGAACAGCTACATCAGGATGCTGTTTGTTGACTTCAGTTCAGCATTCAATACAATCTCACTGATGAAGCCAATTGGAAAACTAATTACTAGACTCTTGGCATTTGGATTTGGATTTCTATGCCTGTTTTATCATGAAGTTGTGGCTCAAGTTGTAGTCTTTTAATACAGCCACATGTTCGTTGCAAACTAGTAAACCGCTTTACCGCTCCCCTCAGTGAAAAAATATTTAGCAGTCCATGACCTATTAAACACTCTACATTTAGCATCAACCTTACGCTTTTTAGCTCGCATTTGTAGCAGGTGACCGCAGTTTGCACCTCCATCAACTGCCTTGCACAAACAAAATGATAATCCTTACCCGCACAATCTGCCATGCCTCAGTGGCGTCAGCAGATGACACCCATTTTCGGCTTTTGTGCCCATGCACATTTGTAGGATTGATCTATTGATACATTCTGTTTAACAAATGAGATCCCTGGTCTTTTAGTTTTCATGTTTTTAATTTAATCAAAGTGACTGAACAGCTTTTGCAGGAAAATATTTCCTTGCACATAAATGGGAAAACATATCAGAGAAAGTATCAGAGTTTAGTGATACTAAAAAAATGTTGAAAATGAAATTGAGCAGCACAGTTAAGGTTTGAAACAAGTAAAGTAATAAACATTCAGATTTGCTGAATATATCTGTGTTGGTCTTGACATCTCACATGTTGCTTTGAGAAGTGATTATTGACTGTCAGGTGTGGTGCTCAGACCACATTCTCATGAATTCCATCACAAATTGCACCCATTCCCAGAAATTATATGTGGGGATTCTCAGTAGGTGATTTGTTAATTTTTAACAGGGGGGATGGCCCAATGGGAGCACCACCCTGCCCCGACACACGTATGTACACCTCCCAAAGGACATTGTTGCAGGACGTCTTAACCATAACTGTGACATTTCTAATTCTACAACTCCATTTTATCCAGTTATCTTCCTTCTCTCCCTACTACAATTGTCTTGTAGTGGACTGAGTTTATTCAGGCAGGGTTTTCTCATGTTTCTCACAATTCACTACAAGCAGGGTCATTTTAAGTTACATGACCCACATGACCCCTTGGAATTTTTTACCATCTAAATTCCTT
Source organism: Pagrus major (assembly GCF_040436345.1). NCBI lineage: Eukaryota > Metazoa > Chordata > Actinopteri > Spariformes > Sparidae > Pagrus > Pagrus major. The sequence continues at coordinate 3,272,033 of NC_133223.1, read as the reverse complement.
GAAGGACACAAAATGAACATTGTGCAAAATAGTAGAGCCCAACCAATTTATCGGCCGATATTAGCCTCTCACAGATATATCGGTATCAGTGTATATATTGTCCGATATGCATCGATATGAAAACCTTATATTTAAAAACTATAATGGAGAAAAACATGCTTGGGGTAATTTAAAATTGGTGTAATGACATAGTTTGTCCAGCAGAGTGTGCTTCAATGGGGGATAAAACAGCTGGTGTCAGGAAATGTAACAGCTACCTCACTAATGGTTGAACTATAAACCAGCACAAAAATGACAATTACCAACATAACATAAGCCACCGTGTTCTGAACAGACACTAAAAACACTTACAAAAAGTAACATTTTAGTTTTAGAACAAGCAAACTCGTTGTGCTCCTCCTCTACACGAGAGATGCGCTGGGAATCCACCGGACGTTGCTCTATGACGTCGCGTCTGCTACAGGTTTTGTTCCGCCCACCACACGGCATCATACCATGAATGTATATAGAGAACCCAGCGGGAACGTTTCAGAAGCTGAGCCTTGTGCCTGCCCGATTTTGTTGACTTGCTCAGATTTTGTTGATCTGGTCATTTTTCGTTTTCATACAATTGGGAGTCTGCACAGGGTGTTTTATTTTGAAAATTGACCGGATGCTCTATGCCGTTCCTGTGTCTCTGACTTCTGTTATATTGATGAGGCTTGACAACCGACTTCATGTGCGAACGTAACTTTACTGTTCGTCTGCTCAACTTACAGCCACAACACAGAGTAGCATTCCTAGACACGCTTCTTGTTTTACTTCCTTATAACGTCACTCACCTGCGGGTACCTCTAAGGCTCACAAGCCTATTACATTACAACTTCCTGCCGGCGTGATCTGTTCTGTGCAGCTTGTTGCGGCTTCCGTCAAAAAACGACCAGGCAGCCGGAACGCAAAGCAGCCGTGCACGGCTTGACTCCACTGTGCACCGGAGCTGATCGCGGCCGCTTGTGATTTGTAACACACTTTCTGCTACTAGGGGGTGGAGAGTGATGGCAGGTTAACAAGGGGGATGCTTTTTGGTAATTTTGCTAACAAGGGGGATGGCATCCCCCCTCACCCCCCCTCAAATCGCCTACTGGGGATTCTAGTGAACTTTGGTGTCAACCCATTGAGGGCTGGATTTAAAATCACATCGAAATTCAAAGTAAAAAATTCACAGGCTGATCCAACTTGCGTGAATTTTATCACAGCAACTCATAATGTGACTCAGTAGTGTGTATGGCCACCGCGTGTCTGTATGCACTCCCGACAACGTCAGGGCATGCTCCTGATGGGTTGGTGGATGGTGTCCTAGGGGATCTCCTCTCAGACCTGGATCAGGGCATCAGTGAGTTTCTGGACAGTCTGTGGCGGTACTTGGCGGCATGCACTGATACATAAGGTCCCATAGGTGCTCAATTGGTTTTAGGTCAGGGGAACAAGAGGGCCAGTCAATGGCATCAATGCCTGCATAATCAAGGAACTGCCTATACACTCTGGCCACATGAGGCCGGGCAGTGTCCTTGCACCAGGAGGAACACAGGGCTTACTGCACCAGTGTAAGTTCTGACAGTGGTTGTGAGGATTTCATCAACATCAGCCAGGGTACCATTGGCTATGACAAGGAGGTCTGTGCAACCCTCCAAGGATATGCTTCCCCAGACCATCATTGAGCCACCGCCAATCCAGTCAAGCTGGATGATGTTACAGACAGCATAACTGAGTTTGGTCAGAAACATGTACACCAGTAGCCTGCTGAAGGTCATTTTGTAGGGCTTTGGTATTGCGCCTCCTGTTCCTCCTCACACAAAGGAGCAGATACCGGTCCTGCTGCTGAGTTGATGCCCTTCTACAGCCCTGTCCAGCTCTCCTCATGTTACGGCCGGTCTCCTGGTATCTCCTCCATGATCTTGAGACTGTGCTGGGAGACACAGCAAACCTTCTTGTGACCGCACATATGGATGTGCCATCCTGGAGGGTTAGGGTTAGAGCTTGACTATCTGTGCAACCTGATTGGGTTGCAGGTACTGCCTCATGCTACCAGTAGTGACAAAGACAATAGCAGAACACAAAACTAGAGAAGAATCAGTCAGGAAGGATAAGGAAAAGGCAATTGTCTGTGGCCACCACATGCAAAACCCTCCCCTTTTTGGAGGTTGTCTTGCTTTTGCCTCTCCATTGCACCTGTTGTCACATTCATTTGCACCAAAGCAGGTGAAATTGATTCACAATCTCTCGTGCTTCCTAAATGGACAGATTGATATCCCTGAAGTTTATCTGACTTGGTGTTATACTGTGACGATATGACAAAGTTTTTTGAGCAGTGTAATACAAAACATTAAAACAACCAGAACATTTGGAGACCACTGATGCCTGGACTACACGAATACGATATATTCCTAAACGCACATTTTTTTGTCCAATTGGGCCTCTCAACCACACGAACACGGCGATTTCGCCCACATAAACGGAGATATTTTTAAACGGATAAAAAAGTGGAGAAATAAAAAAATATCCGATTGAGTGGATCCGTGTAGCGATGTTAAACGGAGCTGGTGTTGACGCGATGACGTCAAGCGCCTAGCAACAAGCCGTTCGCACGGTTGTCAACAACGATGGCCGAGATGTACCGGGCTATCTGTGTGTGCTTTGCACTTTTAGGTCTTATCTCAGCTCTACATATGAACGTGACGTTGTTGCATCAACTGCACTCCTCCGGTACGCAAAGGCGTCTGCTGCGCCCGGTCTTCGCCATAACTTCGAACTGCCGCCGTTTGACTGTTTCTTCGGGACCATTTGACTGCGCATGCTCATAACGTTCTTCTTCTGTGGTATTTTACATTTTGCTAATCGCCACCTATCGGCCGGGCATGGCATTGCAGGCTTCAGAGGCGATCGTTTTCAGTTTTGCCTCTTCGTATGGACGGAGATATTTCTGTGGTGTGGACAGAGTTTTTTTTTTAAACGGGGACGAAAATATCCGCATAAAAAAATATCCATATACGTGTAGTCCAGGTCTGATTCTCAGTTTTATGAGCAGGAATGGAAACACTATACCATTATGTGGAAGGATTCAATGCTAACATCAACAATATTATTATATCATCTCATATAATGATACCTGATAAGTTCTCATTAATGCTGTATATCTGTACTGTTTTCAAGAGTGTCACAGAATCTAATGGAGAAGAATAAAATGATATTCTATGGTAAAAACTGGAATAAGTCCCAGGTCACTCACCGTAGTTGTAGTTGTTGCCCAGGTAGGTTCTCAAACACATTTTTACTGTCTTACATCTACAGCGATCTAGAGAAACACACAAACACACACGCACATGCACACAAAGTAGGAGATCATGTGATCATAATTTTAAAAGAAAAACAAACACACAAAAACATTAAAAGCACTGACAGGTGAAGTGAGTAACACTGATCATCTCTTTACAATGCAATCTTGGGTCCTGGGATTCATGTGGATGTTCTCTGAGAAATACCAACAATAGGCAACTGCCATCAGGGAATGGGGTAGCCACGAGGCATGTACTTGGTTTGCAGACATGTCCTGATGGTTTGTATGGGTCAAAGAACATCAGGACACAAGGTTTCCCAGCAGAACAATCAAGAGCTGATCAGTGCTATTTACTTTAGCTGTCCATGGTTTAAATGTTTTGGCTGATCAGTGTAGTGAGCTCTAGAGGCCTTGGTAGATGGATTTTGTTACCTCTGGACAGAGCAGGGCTAGTAGTTTAACCCTGCTTCCGTTTACTTCCATTTGTCTGAAAAACTGAAGTGAAATAAATTGAGCCCTCTGAGGGCTCAGAGAGCGAGTCAACAATTATGGTCATTCCAACAATGTATTTTACACACAATGCATTACAAGTATGCATTTGGTGCAATAATAAACACCAGAGATCAGGCAGTATGTATTTAATTAAATTAATTAATTCATTTTATTTTTGTTTCAAGCGATTTATTTACTTACTGACCAGGAACAATACACTTTAATCATCATTTTACTTTACACATCAGTGTTAATGTGCCGTCATGTTTCAGTTTTTCCTATTATATCTTATTTGGAAGATAGTTCCTTCCCGAAAATCTTATTGATTGCATGATCTTTTACTGAAAAATGTCATATTACTAATTGCAGTTAATATGTTCTTAGCCTGTTGTACTGTTGAGCTTGTGTGGGTTTTTTTTATTCCCAGTATTATCAGTAAACATATGGAAAAATTAATGTTTTGTAAGATATCATAAACCTGTAGCAATAATGGCCTAGTAATGATAATTATGATACAGGTCCCAAAAGTAACTTTTGAAACTGATGCAGCTAATTAACAAGAACTAATGTATTACAACTGGCTGTTCATCCATGACATTTTGGGCTGAAAACAAGTGCAAGTGCATTCTTTTTAATTCCTCCGCTTCTCCCCCCTCACTTTCCTACTGCTCTCTAAGTAGCCTCTGTGCATTTATGCTGTTACGTAATACCAAGGGCTGAGGGTAAGTGAATGAGGGAAGTGGAACTACTAATGAAACACAGCAGAAAGGTAAAACAGAAAGGTTACCTCCATTTGGTCCTCTGCAATGGAGGTTGTTGGAGTCCATTGGAAAGTCTGGACTGGATTCTGTCAAATAATCAAATCCAGAATAGATAAGCTCTTTAGTAAGTTGGTTCAACTTGTTCCTAAACTGGTTGTGTTTAAATGCATATCAGTGCGAACTACAGAAATTCAGGAGGCAGTTGCCACCAGTTGTGTTTCTATCTAATAGTCAAGCAAATTTCAAGTGAACTTTTGAAATCCCACATAGAGGGGGGAAAAAAGCAATCTGATTGTTTTCCATTTTGCAGTATAGGTAAAGGTCAAAATCCAGCCTCACCTGGGTTACACCTGGCTGGGTCCTGGTAGTATGGGTCTACAAAGACACAGAGAGGCAGCAGTCAGTGTCAGAACAGAAAGACAACAAATTCCCTTGCTTCTTGATTTTATGCAATGGGAAAAGGGGAAGTTGTTTTTTTTTAACTTTATTGCCTTTTATGCACATTAACAAGCAATTAACATCACAAAGGAAAACAAAAATCATCTTGAGATTGGGTCTCATCTGTCACGCAGAGATATCACTGTATAAAGGTAGAGCACATACACACTTTTCTAGTAAAAATAAGTCAAATGGTTATAATTACAGTAGTTATTTAAGTAGAATTTAGCTTTTGAGGTATAAGAATCTTAAGCGAGATAGTCAATAACTAGGGCCCATCTTCTCATAGAAATAGGTACTTTTAGCTGTAACTGGGCAGTCATATATTCCATCATGTAGACATGCTTTACTTTCGGTAGCCATTGAGCGATCATGGGAGGGTTAGGTTTCATCCAGTTAATAGTAATCATTTTTCTTGCAATCATCAACAAAACATGTAATATATAACATTGTTCTGTGTTAGACATGCTGTCAGGAAATACATCTAGTAAAGACAACAGAGGGTCCATGGAAAGGTCCATTGCCAAGATTTTTTCCAGTTCTTCTTTGACATTTTTCCCAAAATATTTGTATTTTCGGGCAGTCCCAAAATATATGAGTATGTTCACCGACCATACCACAATTCCTCCAGCACTTGTTGCTGGGATTGTTTTTGGAGGCAAAAGTTGTTTGTAGCGGTTTGATCAAAATAAATCACTTATCAATATCAAACCCCACAAAGGACACGTGTTCTAAACACACATACCCCTGAATGCATTTCTTAAACACAAAACACAGTGGTGAACAACAGCAGAGCAGGTGAAATAAACACACAATGTCAGTAAATTCAACCCCACCACCAATTCAAGTTCGAAAATAGTTCTGTTCGACAAGCAAAAGGAAAAAAAAAAGTCAAAGTTAGGTTCAGTTCAGTCCACACAAAAATACTCCACTTCGGGATTTCCGGTAATCAAGTCAGTTTACTCCAGTTCAGTTCATCCATAAACAAAAATTACTCCACTTCGGGATTTCCCGGCAATCACTGTCATTTCCCTCCAGTTCAGTTCATTCATAAACAAAAACGAAACCAAGAAAACGAAGGAAGAAAGATACAAATAAAACAAAACAAGGGATCATCAAGCTTCGGCCGACTCATGGGTACCAGTGGTTGTGCTTTTAGTCCGGTCTCCAGAGACTGTTTTCCTTTGTTAATTAATCAATTTTCATGATCAAACGCACGTTTTTATATCGTGGACTTTGGCGGTGCAAAATGCCTGGGGCAGGCCGACGGAGTGGAGGACTCAGTTTCAATCCTTATTCACCGGCATCAGACGCCATACTGCACTTCGTGGCTCAAACCAAAGTAAAACATAAAGGGCCATACTTCCGGGAAGCCGGTGAATCGGAGCCCAATCACTGGTTGACAGGCTAGTGGGTGTGTGGAGGTGAGTGAAAAGTAGAGTCAATAATATTTCTTTTTTTATATCTGTATATAATCAATATCATTTTGGGCAATCGCCACATGTTAACAATGTCCTGAAGAACCTGGTTTTGACCTTCCAATCAAATTCTTTATAGAGTTGGCTTCCAACCACACACACCCCCCCACCCCCACCCCCCCATGGCATCTGAAAATATGTTTTGCAATTTTTATGTAATGCTATAATAGAGTCATCCTCTATTATAGCATTCAGCTCCATTTCCCATTGTTGTTTGATGTGTAGTGTATTATCTGACATATCTAGCCTTAGTTTATTCTACATGTGAGATAATTGTTTTTTTGTTGAGGAACCGTGTTCAGACAGATGTATAAAATGGCTTTCTATATTTGTAGGTTCCTTTCACAAATTTTCCCAATCTGTATTTTTTGTAACATAATGTCTGATTTGTAAATATCTATATAGGTCACTTGAAGGCAAGGCAAACTTGTCTCTAAGTTGTGAAAAAGATTTAAATACGTGCCCGTCCAGGAGTTGATTTATTATTATCAAACCATTCTCCGCCCATCTTTTATAAGCCCTGTCTGACATGGATGGTAAAAACTCTATGTTCCCGACTATAGGCATGGCCCGTGACAGAGCTACAACTCCCTTTAGTTGCTTTTGGATTAAATTCCAGACATTCAATGTGTGTATGACCCACATATTATTGATTTTAAGTTTTTTCTGAGATTGCTGGCTAAGAAATGGAAGACTAGACAGGGGGTACCCCTGGTATGGATTTTTGTTCAATAGATACCCATCCGGTCTCTGGGTCCCCAACAACCCATGCCACCACCGCTCGCAACTGAGCTGCCCAGTAATAACATTTTAGATTAGGTCAGTTTAAGCTTCCTTTCTCTTTTGCTGACATCAGTACTTTCAGCCGTATTCTTGGTCTTTCATTTTGCCAAATAAATTTTGATATTAATTTTTCTAATAACTTAAATATGGATTGTGTTAGTAAGATAGGGAGGGACTGAAATAAGAATAGTAATCTTGGTAGAACATTCATTCTCACGGACTCTATTCTGCCAAAGAGTGACAAGGGGAGCACATCCCATCTATTCAAATCCTTTTTAATTTCTTTGATCAGATTATCGTAATTAGAGGAGAATAGTTGTGTGGTTTTAGGTGTAATAAAAACACCAAGATATCTGAATCCCTGATTGGATCTTCTAAAAGAAACCAGGTCATCTAACTGGGAGGGCCAGTCCCCAACAATCATCATGGCTTCAGATTTGTTTGTATTAACCTTATAGCCCGACACTTTACTGTACTCATTAAGATTATGTAGGAGAGCAGGGACAGAGGTTATAGGATTTTCCAAAAATATTAATATATCATCTGCGAAAAGTGCCAATTTGTGCTGATTATTTCCTTCATCAAGTATTCCCTGTATAAGGGGGTTGGATCTTATCAGTTCGGCTAACGGTTCAATGCTGAGAGCAAACAAAGAGGGTGACAGAGCGTCCCCTTGACGTGTAACACGTCCCAGCAGAAAAAAATCCGAGCAATGCCTGTTTACTCTAACTCTGGATCTGGGTTTTTTATAAAAAGTTTTAATCCACTTCACAAAGATATCATTGAAACCCATTTTGCTGAGAGTCTGTTCTAAAAAGGTCCAGTCGACTCTGTCAAATGCCTTCTCAGCGTCTAAGCTGAGAAGCATTGACGGGGTGTCCCTCTTGGCTGCTAGTGATTGTAGGTTCAAAGCTCTTCTTACATTATCGGTTCCCTGTCTGTTGTTAATAAAACCTGTCTGATCTGGTTTTATAAGTTTTCTAATGTATTTTTGTACTCTATTTGCTATAATGGAAGTCAAGATTTTAAGATCTACACATAAGAGACTGATTGGGCGGTAAGATGTACATAGAGTCGGATCTTTATTGTCCTTATGAATAACACTTATCACTGCATCTGACCATGACCCAGGGGGGTGCCCTTCTGTTAGAACGTAACTGTAGACTCTACACAAAACTGGAGTTAACTCATTTAGCAAGGTTTTATAATATTCTCCAGGAAGGCCATCTACCCCTGGGGATTTGTTATTTTAAGTCTGAGAATATTTTCTTTGATTTCTTCTTCTGTGATTGGTCGCGTCATTGTATCTGCCTCATCTACTGTTAATTTGGTTAAATTGATTGAATTAAGGAAGGATTCAATCTTTTCTTTTTTATGAGGTTGATCTTCCTCTGTATACAGCTTTAGGTAATAAGTAGCAAATGCCTCCGAGATATCTTTTGGTTGGGTTAGCACCTGGTTAGTATTTGGGCATTTTATTTTATGCACTACTCTGTTAGATTGAGCTTTACGCAGCTGGAAGGCCAGCAAGCGGCTTGCTCTATTACCAAATTCGTAGTATTTCCTATTTATAAATCGCATCGCTCCCTCTGCCTTGTAAGTCAACAGATCATCCAGTTTCTGTCTCTTCTCCTTTAATAATACCAAAACTTGATGTTTTTTTGATTGTTGATACTGTGTATCTAATTTCTTAATTTCCCTCTCTAATTCAACTTGCTGAGCTAGTCTTTGCTTTTTTAATCTGGACGAGATAGAAATGATGTTGCCCCTCATCACCACTTTGGCTGCCTCCCAAAGATTAGAGGGGGAGACTGTGTCATTATCATTAAATGTCAGATAGTCTGTTCAATTTTTACAGATTTCCTGCTGAATTGCTTCATCATTTAATAATGATACATTGAGTCTCCAATATTTAAACTGTTTCTTCGGTCCTATCTGTATCTTTACAGTGAAAGGAGCATGGTCCGATATAGTTATTGGTTCTATATCACATTCACTATTTCTGTAGATATCCGTTCCTGATATCAAAAACATGTCCAGTCTGGAGTAGCTGCCATGTACCTGGGACATGAAAGTGTAGTCCTTTTCTCTAGGATGTAGGTGGGGCCAGGCATCCACCAGGCCCATTTCATCCATCATTGCATGAAGAGTTATTGATTTCTTGGGCATAGGGCCCACTCCTGCTGGAAGCCTATCTACAGTCTGCCTCAGAACGCAGTTGAAATCTCCACCTATCAAAATAATTCCCTCTGCTTTGTCTGCTAATAGAGATGCCATCATTTTAAAGAAATTTGGACAGTCCTCGTTCGGGGCATATAAATTAACCAGTGTAATCTTAGTACCTCCAATAGTGCCTATCACCATCACATATCTACCCTCTTTATCCTCAATTGTTTTTTCGTGGCTAAAATAAACTGATTTATTTAGCAGGATGGCAACTCCTCTTTTCCTCCCGTTTTTAAAGGAGGAACTATATATCTGGTCCACCCATTCTCTCCTTAATTTTGGATGCTCCTTTTCTGACAAATGAGTCTCCTGTATCATTGCTATAGAGCAATGTAGTTTTTTAAGTTGGTTGAATTTTTTTTTCTCTTAATTGGACTACTTATACCCTTTACATTATAACTGATACAGTTTAAACTATCCATATATCATTGATTTGCGTTTATTAGTATGCTCTCCTCTCAACAGTTTCCAAATGAACATAAAATCAAGAACAACTGAAATGATACATAATGACAGTGACTCAAATCCAATCTCAAGGCAGAACAAAAACAAATATTGAAGAAAAAACAGAATAAAGTGGGCTTCCAAATACCCAACTGGATTTTTCAGTGTTATTTTGTTGTTTAACTACTTCAAACCTGAACATGAACCAGTCCCTGATGTAGCCTGGGCTGAGGAGGGTGACTGCTCCTCTGTGGGGAACACATACACAGCGTTGGAGCTGCTGATGTCCAGCTGGTGAAGCGGTCATTGCTGCTCGGTATGCGGGTATTACTCGCGACTTACTGAATTCCATCCATTGTAGTAGAACTTGATATACATCCTAACATTGATTGTTTTGAACTCCATGAAGTGAAACTCAGCGTTATTCATCTCCATTGAGGAAAGCCTTGACATCCATAGCTGATAACACCGCCGTGTCTTTCCCTCATCTCCCTCCCGCGGTGCTCCACCTGTAGCGGGACATCTTGCTCTCCATCCGCTCCTTCTCATCCACCCGAATCTGAATCCTGTGCTCCTGTAGCGCTGGGAGAGCCTGTGTTAGCGTTGAATAGGTCTTTTCACCATCACCAGTGATGATCCTTAGCTGTGCTGGGTAGATGCATTTGGCGCTGATTTTTTTCTACTTTAACTGTTTGATTGCATCCCGCACCTGGGTTCTCTTCTTTTGCAACTCCGGGGAGTAATCATGGTCGAAGAATATCGGCTCTGCTTTGTAGAGGAGCTGCCTTTGGCTCCAGGCTTGTCGTAGAATGGCATCTTTCACAGAGTAGTCCAGAAACTTGACAATCAGTGATCTCGGAGCGGCACTGGGGTTTTTTGGCTTGGCTGTTAGGGATTGGTGGGCTCTCTCTATTTGTAGATTTACTTCAGGCATTGGTTGAAGGATTGATTGAATTAGCTCCTTCACAAAGGCCTTCACTCCCTTCGGGCACCCGGTAGATTCTTAAGTTATTTCGTCTTGACCTGTTCTGCAGGTCTTCGCACCTGGCCGTCAGGTCCATCTCTCTGTGTAGCAGGTATCGTATTGCTCTCTGGTGTCTCATCTCAGTATCCTCCGCAGCGCTAATACGTCCTTCTGCCTCTGTGGTTCTTTTTTCAAGTTTAGTCATTTCGTCTCTGAGTTCTTGCATGGACGATTCGATTTTTGTCAGCGATAGTCTGGTCTGTGTGTGTCCGTCTAGGTTTTCTTTCCTTAACTTCTCCAGTGAAGCTAGTATTTTGGACCCAGGGTCGCCTTTGCTAGCATCCGCTGCAGCACTCGGAGCCTGCATTAAAGTTAGCTGCTTCAAATTTTCGTCTTTGTCCTTCGTGTGCTCCTGTTTTGAGCCTTTACTTCTCAAAGAAGTTTTCATGTCAAGTTTATGCAAGTTTGCTGAGTTTTAAGTGGTTTTGTTAGGACATCAACAGTTGGACCAACGGAGCTTAGTTTTAAGCTGCTGCCTCCAACATGGCGTCACCAGAAGTCGCCAGGGGAAGGGGAAGTTGTTTAAGCCGTTTCGCACACCAAAGCGGTTTAAAAAATACCAGAAAATTACCTAGTATTTGGTGAGCAGTAGAGTGAGCAGAGAGAGAGAAAGGTGAATATTAAATGAACAATTAGTGGAGCAAAAACTGTTAATTTTATCCTAAGGGTATCTTAAGGTCTTGGTTTAAATGCAAGTTGGACAGGTGGATTGATGCAGCATCATCCGTGACTCTTATGTGGACCGAATTTGATATGAGTTTCAATCCTTTGGGCAGTGACTAAAGAATTGAGATTGGACTATTTGGTAAAACTGACCTTCTTCCCAAATACATATATATAGAAAAAGCGAGCTGACATGGTTCGAGCATCTGGTCAGGAAGTCGCTTTCCTGGTTTTCTGGGTTTGTGTAACTGAAAGGTGGACCCACACCACACTGGAGGGATTAGTTTGCTTAGTCTGCTGCCACTGCAACCCCTAGCCTGTTAAATGACCCAAAAATGATGCATGGATGGATGGTTGGATGGATGGATGACTTGTCCTGAGGGTCCTTATAGCAGAGGTACTGTAGGTTCATTAAAATCTGAAGGGCTCATCTTCTGGGAAGCAGGGGAATTAGGAACAGCCACTGGGTCTTAAAACAGTAATCAATACAATACAGAAACATACATACTGCACATACTAACAATGACTAAAATTCACATGTTCTTTTCACAGTGTCCGTGTTTGCTCATCGCTTGGTTTGATTACATTTCCCACACATTATCATATCCAGACTTTTAGTGGGTATGTTATTGGAGGTTCGCATGGATGGCCCTAAAATAATGGAGTTACCGATTGTGGGCCGTAAAGAAGGCAACACATTAAACACATTCAAAGGTATATGTACAGTTGGCTACATGCCATCTGGACAATATAACCATAACCGTAATGAGTTGTAAAGGGGTTTTATCCTAATTTTTGGTAACTCTGAAGTACTCTGACGCGTTGCTTTTCTCAGTTGATAATGCAATAATGTAACAAGTTACTCTTTAATGGCAGTTATCTTGTAACGTAATGAGTTACCTTCAAAAGTAACATTGCCCAACACTGAAAAAAAATTGTATTAAATTTGAAACAGGTGGAAGATAGAAGTACCTTGACTGGTGGTCTCAGACTTTCAGATCCCACTGTACATACTAGGGGCGGCTGTAGCTCAGTGGGTAGAGCAGGTGACCAGTGACCCGGCTCCCCTGGGCAGAACTGAGCTACATGCCGAAGTATCCTTGAGCAAGATACTGAACCCCGAAACTGCTCCTGACGCGCAGTTGGCACCTTGTGTGGCAGCCTCTGCCGTCAGCGGGCCCTGCGATGAGCTGGCGACTCATCCAGGGATATACCCTGGCCTCCGCCCTATGAAAACTGGATTTGGCCCCAGTAACCCCAGTAACCCCCGCAACCCCCGCAACCCCCTGAAAGGGGGGGGGGGGGGGGGGGTAAAGCGGCAACATCTCCGCGACCCTCACGGAAAAGCGGTCAAGATAATGAACTGAACTGAACTGTACATACTGTAAGTAATAAATAGAAAATGTAGTGTTATTGTGAAAGTAATTCTATTTTTATTATTTACTGTACAAACATATTCAATAGTATTTAAACTGTATTTTATTTTTAACATATGATGTAAATATAAATATAAATATATATAAATATATATATAAATATGCCTTACTGCTTTAACATCTGAGATATCCCTCTGAGAGTAGATCTTATCTTATAATTGTCTTTGTTTTTAGCTGATTTTGTGTCGCGGTGTGTGCCGTGGCAGTTTGTTTTGTTCCTGTTTTTCCCCTACCTGTTTCCCGCTTCCTTTTTTCCCCTCACCTGCTCCTTCTCTCTCTCTCTGTGTATGTGTGTGTGTGTGTGTTTGTGTGTGCGTGTGCATGTGTGTTTGTGTGTGTGTGTGTTCGTGGGGGTGGTTTACTGGTTCCTGCTGAAGCACCTGCAGTTCATCAGCTCATTCCCTTTAGCTACATTACTCTGGTCTCTTCACCACTATAGTGCCAGATTGTTCCATCAAGTTTGGTTAATATACCTGCGCTCACTTTAGTGTCAATACTTTTCTCAGTGTTATTCTAGTGACTATCAGCTTTGTTTTTGCTCTAGTAATTAGCTAGTGTTTTTCAAGCCTGGATTTCATTTCATGCCTTTGTGTTTTTCCCCTCTCCTCATGTGCAAATCCTCCAGCATCTCTCTGCTCAGCCTGCAGTCTCACCTACATTTTTGGAACCTCGCCTTGCTGCCACCAAGCCACTCCATCCTGCCTGCCTGCCCTCCTTGCTCCCTGCCCCTGAGTATTTTAGTTGTGGCCCTGACATTTTGTTCCATTTTTCTAAATGAATGGAGCACAATATAAGATAAATTGATGGGGATGTAGACAGAAAAGCCATTTCTACAATGTAAAAACTTGTGCATTAAATTATAATCTATCGGGAGATAAGGAAATCTGAACTATTAACCAAGGTAAATAAGCTAAATTCATGCTTGACAAACAAGATTTTAGGATTCCGGAAGACTATGATTTATTTTTCACCACGTAAGTAATTGAGTCAACCTCTAATGCTGATACACACTCCCCTCTTCAGTAGCAGTGATTATAGCCTTTTTGGTAATCTATGTACATTATAAACACATGAATATGAAATTGATTGATATAAAAAGGGCAGCTCCCCCTTTTACTTGTATTTGTTTACAGGCCAGTCTTGTCCCGTCCAATATGACGGATGTGTTGATGTATCGCAGCCAATGTGGTGTCTATCCATAGTACGTGATAAACATAAGCATGTTAATATTAACAGTCTGAGTATGTTCGAATATTAACATTAGCATTTAGCTCAAAGCACCACTTTAGCACAAGTACAGCATTACAGAGCTGCTAGACTCATGGACTTGCTTACACATCACTTGTTCTCAACTGCAAAGATTACATGTCATTTCATTTGATTTAGGGACAGCAGAGCTAGGCTTCTGGCAGTGCACTCAGTTTTCCACTGTCAGAGCGACAAACAGGTAACTGTGCCTGCTTTAGATTTCTGTTCCAACCAGAAACAAACTTCTGAACAGCAACTTTCAGACTGGAGTTTCACTGAAAGTCATTGGAATGACTTGAGCAATACACCCTGACTGAACCTCAGCAAATCAACAAATCACAGGGAAAATCCCAAAACCCTGCTGAGCGGAGCCGAGCCAGAGCAGCTCAGAGATATGTAGGTGTATCTTTAGGGAGGTCAACAGGATTGAGATTAGTTTCTTCTTTAGGACTTGCTGTTCCAGGGCCTGTTTAAGGAAGCAGAGGACAGTGAGGGTCTTATTGAGTGTAAAATGAGTGGGCCGCATGTATCAAGGAGCTCTTTGAGAAAGTCAGTGGGAGTGAAGTTGGAGGGGAAATGACTCAGGCTATCTGTTCGAGAGGGAGCAGAAACAAACTGCTGAGAGTAGAAAAACGGTAGAAAATACTGATAGGACTGCTTCCTGATGGTCCATGTTTTCAGTCAAGAGAGTGAAATATCCTTATTCTGAAGTACTTCAGACATACAGGAGTAAATAACAACAATAAAGAAGTAACTAATATGAGACTTACAGTTGATAACTGGGGGGGTTCTGTGTGCGATTCCTACATATACCTGTTGCCTTTTCATGAATTTATTGTCTAATGAGAGGCTAACTTTTAAAAAAGTTAGATTTTATTTTTTTTTTTACATATTTACATATTTACGGGTAATCAGGTAAAAAAAAAAACAATTGACAGAACAATCTGACTGCAAGGTTCCCTCAGTAGCTGTTCTAGGCATTCAATCATATCAAATGATCATCAGCAGATGTCGCTTAGCCAGTTATCATGGAAATTTAGATGCTGATATATTTTCAAAGCACTTTCAGTGGAATTCTCATCCATGCTGGTTTAAAAACCATTGAAACCAATGTTCAGAGTTGAAAACGGTAGCGAAAACAATCTCAACACAAAGTCCATTAGCAGCTGTTTAGAAGCACCAAAATAGCTCCTGATGGATCTTGTGGTGGGATAATTTTGTCAACTACTGTTTCAAATCTCCAGTGTTTTTGGCAGCATTTTAGTCTTTAGGCAAACATGCTTGTTAGTTTCAGTTACATCTGAAGAAATCATATACAGATATGTTTCAAATAAAGTCCTGTGTAATCTTAGAAACAACATTTGAGTAGATGGTTAATGCAACCCCATGTTCAGATGACAAGTTGCTTGTCCAAATATATAAATAGCCTCGTAGGCTTTAAGCATTACAGCAGTAACATGTGATGCACATTTAGACACACCTTCCCCATATGTTTCATTTTAACAATGGGACAGTATATGATAAAGCAATTAATTTAGCCTGGAAGCCAGGCTCATTCATAAGGGCCTGAGCACCAAAGGCGGTGCAATTGTACAAAATTCAATTGTGGTGTAAATCTATGTATTCTATGGGTTTCTGCCACTAGCGGGGCAAAATAGGTCACTAGCGCTCTAATCTTGATATACTTCTACCTAACGTGTTAGTGAGTCTTCTCTAGCGCCACATAATAGACACAGACCCCTTTTTTGCAGTGTCCAAAACACATTTTGGAAGTGTGTCAAACAGTTGAAGTCCGGCTACTGCGCAGGGTTGTATGAGGGCACTGCTTACAGTTTTAATTAATTTTGTTACCGCAAACTGTTAACTGTTTTACCAAGACAAACTGTCCTCCATGCTGAGCTAACATACTGTAGTTTGCCACAGCTGTGTACCCAGTAACACTGAATAGCAAATTCAGATGCTTAGTTAACATTAGAGATTACATTAGCCCCATTCACACTTCCCTTTCAGTGCAAGAATCATGCACCGATATTCCGCCTCGCTGTCTGTGGGTACTTTTCATGTCTCTTAAATTGTTTCCACGATTCTCTCACTTGCCTTCTTTCCTTGCATCTTAGTCCCTCCCACCGAGGATTCAGGGAGAGACGCGAGGAAACCATGGGAGGAGAGAGGACTGAGAAATCTGTTTTAAGACAAGTGAGAGGTCCTCTGCAGCGTCACGTGAAGCGACGTCTGTTTCTGATGACGGCTGCAGCTGGCCACAGCTGGATCTGTTGTCACAGCTGGATCAGCTGCCACAGCTGGATCTGGATCTGCTGTCAGTCGGCTTTAACAGCTGTTAGTCGGCTTTAACAGCTGTAGAGACGTCAGATGAATTTATGCCAAAAATGCTATTATCTATATATATTTAAATTATAACACAGAACTAAAACTTGTCAAGAGATTTAAATAATCAATAAAGTTAAACTGACGTGCCGCATGCAGAATTGCGCACAGTTCTGTTAACAGAGAGACGCACTATTATCGTTTCTTATAGCGCAGGTAATGGGATGTTTTCTTCATTAATGACATGTATTATTTCACCCACCACCCGCTGATCTGATATTGATCACAATGTTTAGTTTTATGACCTGGACTGCCCAACACAGATTTCCAGCAGTGTTTTCCCACATACACTGAACAAAAATATAAACGCAACACTTTTTTTTTTGCTCCCATTTTTCATGAGCTGACCTCAAATCTAAAACATCTAAAACATTTTCTATATACACAAAAGATCCATTTCTGTCAAATATTGTTCACAAATCTGTCTAAATCTGTGTTAGTGAGCACTTCTCCTTTGCCGAAATAATCCATCCCACCTCACAGGTGTGGCATATCAAGATGCTGACTAGACAGCATGAATATTGCACAGGTGTGCCTTAGGCTGGCCACAATAAAAGGCCACTCTGAAATGTGCAGTTTTGCTTTATTGGGGGGGGGTCAGAAAACCAGTCAGTATCTGGTGTGACCACCATTTGCCGCATAGAGTTGATCAGGTTGTTGATTGTGGCCTGTGGAATGGAATCCAATCCTCTTCAATGGCTTTGCGAAGTTGCTGGATATTGGCAGGAACTGGAACACGCTGTCGTATACGCCGATTCAGAGCATCCCAAACATGCTCAATGGGTGACATGTCTGGTGAGTATGCTGGCCATGCAAGAACTGGGATGTTTTCAGCTTCCAGGAATTGTGTACAGATCCTTGCAACATGGGGCCGTGCATTATCATGCTGCAACATAAGGGGATGGTCGTGGATGAATGGCACAACAATGGGCCTCAGGATCTCGTCACGGTATCTCTGTGCATTCAAAATGCCATCAATAAAATGCACCTGTGTTCATTGTCCATAACATACGCCTGCCCATACCATAACCCCACCGTCACCATGGGCCACTCGATCCACA
Source organism: Pagrus major (assembly GCF_040436345.1). Taxonomy (NCBI): domain Eukaryota; kingdom Metazoa; phylum Chordata; class Actinopteri; order Spariformes; family Sparidae; genus Pagrus; species Pagrus major. Next base: position 3,254,281 of record NC_133223.1, on the reverse strand, counting down.
ACGTTGACATCAGCAAACCGCTCACACACACGACGCCACACACGTTGTCTGCCATCTGCCCTGAACAGTGAAAATTGGGATTCATCCGTGAAGAGAACACCTCTCCAACAGGCCAGACGCCATCGAATGTGAGCATTTGCCCACTCAAGTCGGTTACGACGACGAACTGCAGTGTTTGTTCGAACTTGCAAATGTTTGTAATAAATGTAGAAAGTTGTTTGTGGTCCTTTTGTTCTCCTACAGTCAGGCTGACACATTTGAACTCGCTGGTGAACCAGCAAACAAACAAAATATAAAAGTTGATGGTGGCACACTTGAGTTTAATCTGTTATCTGTCTTTACTCCAGTATGAAACTCCAGTCATGTTGTGATGTATCAGATCCTCCAGTCAATAACTAAGGGCATGGCTGGTAAAAGACTTCCTGGTAAAGAGGCTCCTCAGAGACTGCTCCTCACTCCTTGATCCTCGCTCCTCGGACCACAAATAAGAGAATTAGGATGACATGCAAGATGGCAGACAGGAATGATTTCCAGTTCAAGCGAGGAGCGAGGAAATGACAAATAAGAGACAATGTACCCTGTGTGAAAGTTACAGATGCGGAGAGGGGGTGACAGTTTTGCTGGAGCTCTGATCTGCTTATGGAGGTAGTATCAGAGCCGCAGCAGAGGCGAGACAGTGTCTGAGTGAATGGAGAAGCCAGAGGCGCGGATCAGGGGTGTGTCGGTCTGATGGTGTTCATAGTCAAATAAAAGAAATGTCCCACACTTCAACCCACAAAGCAACAGGACCAAACAACAGTAATGTGGTAACTGGTAGTGTCTTTGGCAACTTATATGAGGAAAAAAATACTGTAGTTATACGTGGAGAAGTGTCTGTCATCCTGTCTGTCCTACCGACTCAATGTCACATTTCTGCCCGAAAAACAGTGTCTGTCCCTGGCAGCAGAGCCAGGCGGCTCCCGCAGTTGAATGGTGGTGATTATGTGAAGTGATTTAGAGCAAAAAACTTAAACTCACCATGTGTTTGTCTTGTTCGACTATTGTGTTGTTGAAGTTACTGTCTTTGGTAACTTACATTGAAAAAAAATCATCGTGACTGTGAACTCTCCTGACTGAGACTTCAGTGAACTTTCCCCCAGAAAACAACATCCTTCCTCGCGAGTGAGAGTCAGACAGCGTCCTGTTTACTGATGGTGATTATGTAATTATGTAATCTAACGCAAAAAAAAAAACGTAACTTTGTCACTTTACACGATGCATGGTGAGTCAGGATCTCAATCACAACACTTTATAACAGCATCCATATGATTATAAACAGTTGGCCGATACATGTTTAGATTAACAGGTGGAAACCAGAGGAAACATGTTGAAAAAAAACACATGGATGGCAACATCATGATGTGTACCGTCACGCCTCTTGGGGGTTTGTTCAGTGTGAACAAACAAAGGCAGAGAAAAGGCGAGCCTTTGTGTAAAAAGGACTAGTGAGTCACCAGGTTATTAATGGCAGGGTGGTACGACTTTAACTGTCTTTACAGGTTTGTATTCTTCCCACTGAATCTGTAGCCACAGGTTGTGTCTCAGTTTCCTTTACTGCATAGTATTAAACTTTTTGCAGAATTATAAATAAAGTGTTACCATAGACCTAAGTTTTTCCTTTCTGCCAACAAAAGTCATCATTTTTATGTCACTGACTCGCCATCTGTTTGGGACAGTGTCACCTGGGACTCAGCAGATGTCAATCAATGGCAGGGATGTACAGACAGACTAGATGTGCAGTTGTGGGGAAAAAAAAAAGTTACTTCTGAAGTGTAATGTATTTCTAATTACTAGTAACTATAATTTGAAAGTAATACTTTTCTTAACAATATTTCTGTCTGGGCAAAATAAATGTTATACTACTTTTGTGTTACTTTCAACAAAATAACTGCAGAAGATGACAGGGCATTATAAAATGCAAGCGGGTAATGTAGTTTCACTACTATAGCCTCGGATTAACCTGGTCTCTATTGACTATAAAATCTTTAACTATCATTCAAAACGTATAGTTTATCATCATTTTCCTTCTGTTTTGAGTTCACCTGCATTTAGAAAGAACAACTGAAAAAGATGCCTCTTACTGCAAAAACTGCACTGTGTCTAACCAGAGCCAAGTGGCCTCCAAAACTGGGAGCACTTGCAATACTCCAGGGGCTGTCCTGGGGTAAAACCTAAACAGAAAAAGGTGAGGACTCTTTCACATTGTAGGAGGCAACATAAAGAAAACAAACATACACAACAACATCGGGCAGGAAGAACAGACAATTTGTCTCCTTTTGCAAGTAAAATTTTCGATGGACAAAGTTGGTCGACAGTGAGAGATGGACTTCATAGCACAGTAATCACCACTTGGATTAATTTAATGAAAACCCATTTTTTATTCTTTTGATTAGTTCTTTTTACTAAAGGAATATAAATTATCTAAGAATGGATAAAAACTCACCACTTTTTTCTGTCTCTTTTGTTTACCATGGACAAAAAGGACTGAATTCTGGAGAATTAACTGATCTAACCGTGCATAGCATTTCCTTAAAAGTTTAAACATTAATATCGTTATGAATGAGTGTTAACTGGTTGCTAGCGATCCGTCTTTGCGATGGTAATGTGTTACCTGACTTAGTAACTGTAGTAATATTACTGCAAATATAAGTAATATATTACTGTAACACGTAACTTTTGTAGTGCATTACTCCCAACACTGCCGATAGCCCACCACTAACATTTTGGTCCTGTCTCGTCTCGTACGGTTTGTCCCATTAACGAAAACGAACATACATTTTGGCATAGATTTTTCTATCAAAAGATCTATTTTTAGCTCATCATCATCTCGTTTTAAAGAAGAAAAACAGTTGTTAACAAAAAAGGTTGTTTACAAAAAATGTTTTATCATAGTTTTCATTAATGAAATTAACATTGCCAAGTTCAAGAATCAACTTTGAACTTAAACTAACATCAAAGATATAAATATAAGATTTCTGCACTCAAACGTCTAAAAACAACTAGATGCTTGATATATATTTTGTTGAGTTGTGTACTTACATATCCTAAATGTTTCCAACAATGTTCAAACCCAGAGAATTCTGTCATTTATTCAAGGTAACAGTGCATTTTGTTTGGTTGCTGTCGCTATAAAGAGTAAAGAAGGAAGTCATTAAAGAGACTAAACAGCATGTAAATAAAACTGTAATACACTACCTCATCTTTGAACATTTCCGCATGAGTCACGCTGATACATTTTTATTGGGAACGGGGGTTACATAATAATGAAGACACCCATGATCCCACTCTACTTACATCTTTTGTTTTGACTGAGAGTGTTTAATTGTTGGATTAAAACTCCAACGTCAACACCAGCAGCAAAATACAGGAGCTGTAGCAGTAAATATGTTTTGTTGAAACAAATAAGACCTCAGCTGCCTTGGGAGAAAAAAAACAGTAATTTAATCTAATAATGACAATTAGCCATATAAATGTAGTGATACCTGGTCCCTCTGCCTTGACGATGGCCTCAGGTGAAATGCAGACTCCACGGTCGTACAGTGGCAGCTCGCTGCAGGCCAGGCTGTCGGGCCAGCTGTGGTTGTAACGCTTCATCACCGGCTCACAGCCGTACTTGGCCCGCTCGCACACAGCCTTACAAGGTTTGATGGGCTCATGCTGGAAATCAATGGTGCAGATAGGAGCATACATGGCACACAGGAAGAACAGCAAATCTGGACTGCAGCCAGTACCTGAAAAGGCAGGGAAACACAGACAGAGGACAGTTTCTTTATTCAACCAGTGTGAATACTTTGGTACAGTTTGAGCTGAATCACTTGAGGTGGTTTTAGAATAGTCTGAATGAATATTTTGTGTAAGGAACTATAAACTATAATGATACTTTAACTACATTATTGTGCATATGAGAAACAGGGTCTATTCTTAAGGCCCCTTGGGTGGGTGTGTCCCATGCAGTTGACTGACATTTAAGAGTTGGCTTTACTGGGAGATGCCCTGTCAACTACCATGGCACCCTACTAACTAATGCATGTCATCAGGCACTAAAGATTACAGTGTAGAGAGAACAGACAATACATCCTGCAGCTTAAATCTATTTAGTTTTGCATTCTGGGATATTTTAGGACAAGTTCAACAATTATGGCACTGTGTTCTGTTAACAAATTTAACAATGAAACATTTTAATTGCATTATCACTTCGGTTCGGGCCTCTGACTGGTTTCTTCTCTATGGCTTCTCTATGATTGCTATGGCTTTGGGGCATTGTAGTATTTAGAGCATCTCCTCACACTTTTTAACTCTACAGAACTGTATAGCGTAGGGATGTTGACACAAATCCACAAGTCACTTCACAACATTCAGCTTTTGTACTACATTTGAATAATGGGAGCTAGCAAGCTTAGTTAACTAGCTTCAACTCAGAAAATGGAAGACTTGCACACATTAAAAGAGATTCCCAACACTGATATTTGTTCCTGTTATATGGACACCTGCTAAGTGAAGAAGACTATACTGTTGCTGTCAACCATTATCTGATGCCTCTTCTTGTTGTGGTGAACTGAACCTTGTGTTGAGGACTTATAAATCACCCAAATAGGGTAGGTTACTAAATAAGATGTACAGTAGTTGGTTGAGGAAATGTCAAACTTATGCTGCTCATTCAACCTTGATCTTGTAAAATAATTATATGGACATTTCATCGGCCAAACATTAATTTCTAACATTGAAAATTCAGAGCGTGCAATCCTACAGCCAAAGTTTTGCTACCGCACAATTTCATATCTTTAGTGAGCGAGAAGCAACAGAAACGCAAGCATTTAACTTCCTGATTTACTGTCCGTAAAGCTTATACTTCCTCCTATTTGCTGAACTGTTCTTTTTTCTATTTTAAATGTAATTATGGGGCTTTTAGCCTTTATTTGATAGGAAAACTTACAGACTGTCAGACAAGGAAGGAAAGAGAGGGGACCAGACATTCAGCAGAGGGCAATGAGTTGGAATTGAACCTGGGTTGCTGCTGAAGAATCAGCCTTGGTGCAGCTCTACCAGAGCTCATTTTTCTTGCATCAGAGATGGGACAGTGCATTCAGGGTAATCTGGCTAACCACATACAGGACTTGTACTGACTTTCATCCCGCTGCAGGTTTCACACATGATGATATAAGAAAGAGTTCAACACTGTGTAGGGGAGCAATCAATGTTTTTATTGCAGAGCAGTACTGAGGTTTGGCTGCACAGCTTCACAATGAAGTCACAGAAATACTTGAACTTGTGACCTGAAACTGCTTCCTGGTTTTTGGCCTGTGGGTCTTTCATTAGGACATTTTTATGGTTAAAGCTCACTGCCTTTCCACTTTCTCTCTACACTCCTCTGGCTTCAGCTGAGCTCTAAGTTCAGCCAATAGCTACAGTATATGCAGGGGTGGAATGGGAGGGAAATTCCGCCCATTATCTTTCCTACAAAATGCCCTAAAATAAATAATCCTATTTATATTAAAGAGCACATTGATGTCCTAAAATAAATACAATGAAGCTGTCCTATCATGTACTAGACAACAAGTATGATCATACTACAGAGGTACTCAATATAGACCTGCAACATACTGTACAACATTTAATGTAGAACCGCAATTTATTATTATTATTATTATTATTATTATTATATTTATCTTGTTATTTCTATATGAATGCGTGTTAAAAAGAAACGTGACTTTTAGACAATCTTAAATAAGATCATTGCATTATTTGGATTTATTCATACATTTTAAATACATAGGCTTACAGACTCTAAAGGACATAGCATATCCCACTAGCTTCAGCACCGTAGTACTTGCTGGTTGCTAGTCTTAAAATGGCAGGTGTTTCTGAAAGTCAAGTCTGGGTTTTGGAATGGAAAGTTTGGAAAGTCTACCTGTATTCCAGGACACATTTCATTAGGCACTGAAAAGGAAACTTGTTAAACGCATCAATAAGCATTAAACAGTAGGCTAATACCAACTTGTCTGTCAGTGGGGTCATTTTGTAAGCTCAAACACATTTGTTTGATTTGTTCTGCTCAAACATAGAGCCCATAGGCCAGGCCTATTGAATTAGTGGCCCGCGGGCCACATGCGGCCCAGAGCCAACCCCTGAGTGGCCCAGCCTGTGGTCCAGCCCACCTGAATTGAATTGAATTGAAGACATGTAGAGGGCAACTCGTTTCGCAAGACATTTCAAGTGTTTCAGACCGTGAATGCAACACTCCGCATAGCCTAGCAACAGTCTACCAACAATGCAGCGCGTTGTTTTGAGGCGTGTCTACAGTGTTGCCAACTTAGCGACTTTGTTGCTATATTTAGCGAGTTTTCAGACCCCTCTAGTGACTCTTTTTCAAAAAAGCGACTAGCAACAAATCTAGAGACTTTTGGAGACTGACGTGAAAGCACATATTGTTCTTACTCTTCTCAACAAGCAGCTGGTTCTGCCGTGGGCCCCTCCCCTGTCCCAAAGCACTCACAGGCGGCCCAGTCCTCAAGCAAAAGTCCCTCCCAGCTGCAGAAGTTCACCCCTCCGCGTCCAGAAGCCGCCGCTGGCTGATCCCGCTGGCAGATGTAAATGTAAAATTTTCTTTGTCTAAAATAAATCACTGCACTAAAATAAGTTCATTTGTAGTTCTAAACATATTAAGGGTGTTTTTTTACTCACTTTTTGTCCCTCCCACGACGTTATTCCTCTCTCCTACAGCGTCCATTACAATTAAATGCACATGGCCAGTTATCCAAATTAGGTGATGACGTCATTTAGCGACTTCTAGCGACTTTTAGGACAGCCAATAGCGACTTTCCTTACTGAGGAGTTGGCAACAGTGCGTGGCTACCGGTGTCTGTCAGAAGTAGTGCCAAGATACCCAGTCTAAAACATGTCCTTTTCAACACTGAAATGTAAAATTGACAATGAAAACCGCCGATTTAACCCTGTCTGGACTGACAAATACTTCATTTTACCATCAAGTTCAAACGCCAAACTCGTGTTTAATTTGCCATGAGTGCGTTGGGTAAACAACAACAAAATTAAAACGAGTGTGACATCTGCTATTAAAAATGTAAGACACGTCAAACATTCTCAGGGTTGAAATTCTAGCTACAGATGTATTTGAAACGCTGTTGAATGAAGTGAAGAAAGCTGATGTCATGTCCATGGCAGTAGGTGAGTCCACGGACAGAACTGATACTGCACAATTGTGCTTATATGTCCATTTTTTTTAACGGCAAATGCTTCCGAGAGGAACTGCTTGGCTTACTGCCGTTAGAAGGACACACAACTGGAGAGGTAGTCTTTGAGAAGATTTCAACTTTTTTCAAAGACAATGGCCTGGATATGGAGCGTGTGTCCATGCTTGTGACAGATGGGGCTCCATCCATGGCAGGTAAAATAAATGGATTGGCAGAACGTTGGTCCGCTGTTGCACCCCAGATAACATCCTTACACTGCATCATGCATCAGACGGTGTTGTGTGCGAAACTTAGTGGGGAGTTTAAAACGACAATGGACAGTGTGATGACTACAATTAATTTCATTCGTTCCACATCAAGCCTCCAACATTGCCTATTCCGCAAGCTGCTGTCAGAAATGTCTGCTGAGCACCACGACCTGCTTTTGCATAATGACGTCAGGTGGCTGTCCAAAGGTAAAGCACTGGAGCGTTTCTGTGATCTCAGAGAGGAGATTACAACTTTCCTCCACAGCAACAAGCAAAAAAAGGCCGGAAGCACACTTGAAACACATACTGGATGACAACTTCATGGCCGATGTCTGCTTTCTGTATGACATATTCAAACACCTGAATGACTTAAATGTGGGACTACAGGGCAGAGACAAAAGTGTCAGACTTGAGCACCGGCAGAATGCTGCATTTTCCGACGCTACGCAAAAGCATCTCATCCCCGGCACATATCACGGATGTGATGACAGATTTCATTGTGATGTTGAAAGAGAATTTTGCCAGTCGATTGGATAGATTTACTCTGGCCAAAGAAGTAATGGGCTTTGCCAGGGACCCTTTCACTGTTGCAACAGCAGGGGACATATCCACCAGAGCAAAGGAGGTGGTCCCCTCCATAGACGAGGGGAAATTCATACTGGAACTTGTGGACTTGCAGTTGTCCCTAACTATGGCACAAGAGCTTTGTACAAAGGGACCTGTGAAGTTTTGGAGTGATGTCAACAGGCACCAGTTCCCCAACATTCAAAAAGTAGCCATCCACGTGGTCAGTATGTTTGGATCAACATACACATGTGAATCAAGCTTTTCACACATGAACTCAATAAAAAGCAGCACTCGCTGTTCCCTGGCTGAGAGCACTCTTATCTTATGAGCCAAAAATTACTGCTCTTGTTCAGAACAAAAAATGTCACTTTTCCCATTGAGAAAGTCAGCGGGTAATGTGGGATGTGTAACTGAAAAGAGTTTCCTAATCACACATGCGGTGATTTAAAACAAACTGCAGTAGTAGATGTGTGATTTAGTTTCATTCATATGTTTGATAGTTCTGTTTTTATTCAGTTAAATGCACTTTGTAATGTGCCAAGTTCAGATTTGCCTGAAACAAATGTTATTTCCACAACTGTGCACATTTGGTTTTTATGCACTTTGAGATATGCCTGGGTAAGATGTGACCAAAATGATTATTTACCGAATTTCATTTTAAAATTTGGCCCAACTGAATTTGTAATTGAATAGCCCTGCCATAGGCTATAATTAATTAAACGTCAATCTTACCGCTCCTCCAAATCAACACTGCTCGCGGCGGTTGGTCGATTTCTTTTGCATTTGGACACCTGAGCCTCTAATGCCTTCCCTTCTAACGATTACTATCATCAATCAACAGGGTTAAAAATTCCAAATGTATCAACCTTTACAGAAAATGTCAAGCTAGCAGCTATATATACCACTTTCCCTGGTTGTACTTTCGTGCAAATGAAAGCATCTGACCGTCCCAATGATGCGGCGGCTCACCAGGATTTGTGTGCCAGATTGCCAGTCCACCCTTGGATATATGCATTTATTGAAGAAAATCATATGCATCATGAAATATAATTACAGTAATGAGGTTATCCACATCTTTATATTTCATTCTACTTTACATTAAAGGATATTTGAAACACAAAGTTTAGTTTACCAGCACAGAATACTGATTTCTATGACGACAAACTTGAACATCTTGAAAGACAGAATGCAGTTAGCTATCCAGCAACTCATTGTGCAGTAATTGTAAATGTTATGACGGCAATTCAAATATCTGTATGAAATTTACAGTGATTTTTGAACAGTTATTTGCTAGAATAAAAGGAGCGCACCGAACACAGAAACCCATATGGACACAAGAATGTCAACTCACCATGAGCTACTTTTTAAAAAATGCTTCAAGTTGTAATTTTATCCAATAACTGTCTAAATGGATAAAATCACTTAGCCAGGTGTATGTGTATGTTAACTGGTGTCTGAAACAGGCAGAAACCATGCAGTACAACATAACCACAAAGAATTAATAATTAGTTTATTTTAAAAGGAAGGAAATGTTTGGCCAATGGACTGAAACCAAAATAAGCGTACACATGTGTGGAGGTGGGAGTGGTCGAGGTGCGGCTGCGGGAGAGCGAGAGGAGGGGTCAGGAGAGCAGCGCCAGGTGAGCGATTGACAGGGCTGGCACTTGATTAGTAATCACTGTCTCCCCTTTATATACAGTAGCGAGCTGGACCTCAAATGGAGGAGATGCCAGGGAGAGGCTGCGGAGAACAGAAGGGGGAAGCTATAAGAGAGAGGGACGACGAGACGCACGAGCCACGTTCGGTTCCCCCTGACCGTAGCGTTGTATTGCCTGAGGGTTGAGCAATAAAAAGGGCTTAAACCCAGATCCCTGTGTGTGTGTGTGGTCTCTGAGAGGACTCGCGGTAGCTGGGAAATGCTACAACATGTTTAGATCAATAAAACTATGAATCAACATATGTTAGGAAAACGTAGTTTATAGTTATAGTTAATATAGTAAGATCGTGGAAAAGGATACAAATATTCAAATTTATCCTCACTGGCAAGTATTGAGTAATAATGGTGGTTCAAATGGTTTGAACTACAACATGGATACCCGACCCGGACCCATTAGAAAGAGTCTGTACCTGTCAGGACCTGATGGGCCAGGCTGGGTTCGGACAAAGCTTTAGAAATGATGTTGAGGTTTGGGCCGGGATTAGTCAGGTCAATTGACAGGAGTAGATACTGACTGGATGTAACTCCAGTTTTGTATGAATATGTGCTTAACCATAGATATAATATATATATATATATATATATATGCGAGTACAACAATGCCATTTCCTTGTCATCATCAATGTACATATCTGGAGTCAGGGTAAACAGACAAGATATAAACCTAACCTACAGTATGTCTTCTGTTTTCTTAGAAAATAGTCAAATGTCATTTTTGGTCAATTTTGACAGCCCTACTACCTCATTTTGAGACTAAGTTTGTAAAGTTTTTGTCATGATTTCGAGTTCTGGTGTGGATTCTCTCCGTGCTTGGTGTTTGGCTTTCTGCCTGTGTGTGTTTCAGATGTGTGTCGGAGGCTGGGTATGCTTCCTGGAAGGCTGGAGCTGCTGCCTCACACACCTGCAGCGAAATTCATCATCACTCCAGCTTAAATACTTCATTCGTTGCCAGATTGTTTTCGACTCTACTACATGGTAGATCTAACCTTCAAGCCTCTATTTAGATTGTTGCTTACTTGTATTTTTGCTCTTCAACCTAACCCTTTTTTCTTGGCCTCCCCAGTATTGGCGTCATCCGCAAACTACGCCTCTCAAGCCACCAAGCCTCCAGCCTACGCACCTCAACCTCAGCCTCCACTCTGAGCCAATCCACCCAAGTCTCACTCGAGCCTCGGGAGAGCCACAGCACAGCCAAAATGCCAGCCACCACAATCCTCTGCGTTCACCAGTGCTTTACCTCAAGTAACCCCTCTGCTCTTAGAGCCTCCCTGCAACTCTACCTCTGCCAGCTAACTCAAGACTTGCACTACATTCTGACTTTTTGTTAATAAAACCCTTCCCAGTCTGGTTGTCCTCTCTTGGGTCCTGCAAAGACATTTCCAATAATCACAGGGCAATCTGGCCAAGATATGGACCCAGCAGATCCAGACAACCTTCAACAAGCTCTGAGTGCACAAAGAATACTAGTCGGCTGGCATGACCAGATTCTCCGGCAGGTTATGGGTACCCTCCGCGAACTCAGCACCAACGTCAACCAGCTCAGCTTTACCAAATTCACAACCTCCGCCCTCTCCAGCTACCCCGGCATCTGTAAGTAACCAACCTTTTTCGCTCTGTCTAAAGAGCCCTTTGTTCCTCTATCTGAGCACAAGTGGCTTCTTCAGTTCTAACTAACTGGAGAGGAGTTGGCAGGCTCCCCTCCAGTAAGTGAGAACTGAAGAAGCCTCTTGGACGAGAGGTGAAACGTCTTCAAGAAACTGAAACAAGTCCAGTTGCTTACAATACAGCACCTAGATTTACCATGACCTGGATGTCTGAGAAACTTCATCAACAAGTCTCCTTAGTGTTTGATCAACAACCCTCCAGCTATCCCACTGATAAGTCACACATGGCATATATAATTCATCTTTTGAGGGGTAAGGCAGCTCAATGGGGAACAGCATTGTGGGAGAGTAGATCAGCTATCCTTGACTCCTTTTCTACTTTTGTTTGTGAAATGCGTAAGGTATTTGACCACCCAGTACAGGGCCCTGAGGCATAATCACCTGTTAGCTTTACGTCAGTCTTCCCAGTCAGCTGCATCATACTTTGTAGACTATTTTAGCCACAGAGAGTAGGTGGAATGAGCAGGCACTTACAAGGGTATTTATATGGGGGTTAAATGATGATTTGCAGGATGAGCTAGCAACTCGAGATTTATTTGAGTCCCTAGAAGATTTAATCTCTCTAGGTATTCAAGTTGACAGTAGACTCAGAGAGAGAAACAGAGAGAGAACAGTTAGGACCGGTAAGTTTGCTTCCCCCTCGCCTCAACCTCCTACCCTCCAACCCTCTGAGCTACATCCCACACCACGGCCCACAGCACACGCCAGAGCTCCCTCTGCTTGTCTTGGATGACACTGGTGAGCCAGACCCCCTCCTCTCCTAGCTCTTCTCGGCGAATCTATCTCTCTGCTTCACTCCAGTGGTCACCTGAGTCTCCTCCTTAACATCCTGGTGGACTCCGGGGCAGACAATAGCTTTATAGGCGCGGCTCTGGTTGAACAAACTAACATTCCTGTGGAGCTCCTGGAGGATCCCAAGACAGTAAATGCACTAGATGGCAAATTACTAGCCACAGTCCTACATTGTACTGTTCCCCTGACTCTGGTGATATCTGGTAATCATCAAGAACAAAGCCAGTTTTTTTGATCCCTCCTTACACATTTCCTGTCGTGCTAGGTCTCCCCTGTCTCCATAACCCTCATATTAACTGGTCCACCTCCTCCACTCCTACAGTGCCTGCCAGAACACCTGCCACCTCCTCCACTCCTACAGTGCCTGCCAGAACACCTGCCAAACATGAGAGGAGAACTGACCACAGTTCTCCTCTCATGTTTGGCAGGTGTTCTGGCAGGCCCTGGGCGCAGCATCCAGTCTGACTTCTGGATACCATCCCCAGTCCAACAGCCAACCAGAGTGGGCTAATCAGGATTTGGAGACCGCCCATCACCGTTCCTCCTAGAGTTCCCACCTGCCATGAATGTGCACACAACTACCTAACCTGCTTGGGCACAGGTATGTCTCCATTTATGGCAACGGCTTTCAGCACCCCCCTTTCCTCGTCCAGGAGGTAGACATTGCTGGTCCAAGCCCACATCGACCGGTGTCAGGAAGTCTGGTTGATCACCCGAGCTGCTCTCTCTCACTCCTCTGCCCGGAACCAACACTTGGCGGATCAACATTACTCCCCAGCTACCCTGTACCAGCCTTGACAGAAGGTTTGGCTCTCTTCCCGCGATCTACCCCTCCAAGTTAACTCACATAAGCTGGCTCCCCATAACGTTGGTCCATTTGAAGTCGTGAAAATTATTAACCCATCTGTTGTCTGTCTGAAGCTCCCAGCTTCGTTGCCTGTGCACCCTACCTTCCATGTCTCCCAGCTTAAGCCAGTCTCCTCCAGTGATCTCAGACATTTCCAATCGTCACAGTTTTCAGCTTGCCATGCTGTTGCCTCTGCATTATTCTGTGTACAATTACACAGCTAAAAAATGTGCATTGATTCAACTGACAAAATGTGAGTTGACTCAGAGTCTTCTTGACTGATGACAAGAATCATCAAATTTTATCGACCAGACCTAGAGAAATCACCAAATGTATTTCAATTCATCCTGTGAGGACACTACTGTCTGAAATGTAAAGGAAATCCATCCAATATTGAGATATTTCACTCAAAACCATAAATGTCAACTTCATGGTGGAGCTAAAGGAAAAGTCAGGGGATAACCAAAGACATTAGGATACGTCGTCTTTGAACCATAAACCACCAATGTCAACATTACGGCCCTCAAATTTGAGGGCACTTAGGTCAGCCCTCAAATGTTAGGGCCAGTCTGTGTCTCTCATTAGACTTATGATTACAATAATAGCAAAGTAATGTCGAAGTTTTGAATATTCACAGTTAATTCTCATCAGGCTTCACAGCCCAAAAAAGTTGTATTCAGGGCAGCCCTCGAAAACGTCAATGGTAAATTTGAATACAATTTAAATAATAGGGTCAATTTGGAAATGGTGCTGACAGCTCATTTTGTGTGGACTTGGTTTCATGCTCTCACTCACTTTGGTCTGTATTTCTCGCTGTTGGGAGGGGGATCTATTCTTTTGTCTATGTATGCACGTTGAAATACTGCTGTTGATTGAGACCATCCATTACATGGATTAGCGCCACCGTAATTTAGCCAAAAATAAATAAATAAATAAAAATCTGCCACTGACAGGACAGTGTTAGCTATGTTCAATTAATAATGCCAGCTTTTCCTTCGTAAAGCCCTGGGAACCAGCTATAACTTGGGGTTCCTGGCTAGTTAGAGTTAGATTTCTGTGGCTAATACGAGTAGTAGGGCACATTTCATCAATTTTCATCAATTCATCATCTTCCACAAATGCTGATAAAATTAGTATATTATCAACTTTCTTTGTTGGGTCTTTTGACATTTTCAATACATAAAACTAATTTACATTTTGCTTTTCATGTGGGCAGTATGTTTTTGGCCTACATTCAGTCAAATAAAAATGTCATTTAACAAAGAGGCAGAAATAACAGTGATTATGATAACTGTCATTATGACAGATTACTATAATAGTTTGGTTGTAATGTTCTGAGAAGACCTCAATAAACTATTTATGTAAACTAAATCTAAAATTAATGGTGTACTGTAATATTACTGTGCTGTTTATACAATTTTAAAAAAAGAAAAAGAAAACAGGTGGCAGATGTGTAAAAAAACAAAACAAAAAAAAAACCAATGTGCTGGTATGACCAGCTTAGGCAGTTGGTGGCACCTGTAGGCCTGACCTGAATACTTTGACGCTTCTACCACTGCCATGGTAATCTACGTCTAAATCCATATTCAAAGGAATTAGACATGGGGTCAGCTGCACCAAAAGAAGGAAAAAAGAAATTAAGCTGCTCTGTGGCATTTAAGTAGTCTCAAAATAAACACATAAAAAACAATGAAGCTTTGAATATTCATGGGTAATTCCCACTGAAGCTTTGAAGCCCCAAACATGGTAGTCAGGGCAGCCCTAAGCACAGGTGCGACCAGTGAGTTAAACTAGTCTTGGGCCCTGGGGTAACACGGATGTTTGTACAAAATGGCATAACATTGGACGGATCGACATTACCATTCCGCTGCTGGCGTGACTAAAAAACAAGCTGATGCAATCAGCAAAAATGAACAAAAACAGCCGAAAAACTACAGCCAAAACCAAAATATTTGATATTCAAAATGAATATGTGGCAAAGTCACACAGTTTTTGTTACAGGGTTTTTATTGGTTTTCGTACATGTGTCATCCAACCATATCTGAAGCCAAAAGACTAGATACCTGTTCTGCACGACTACACTCAAAGGTGTGGTGAAAAGCCAGTCATCATAACCTCCTCCTGGCAGCAACTGTAGTCCTGAAGTCCACCATTTTTTTTTTGTCTTTAGTGTGTCTGTAGAGTCTTTATGTGATGAATTGTGGGAAAAAAATAATAATAATGGGATAATGGCCACTCTTTCGGCCAGTGGTGTAACTGGGAAACTGAACGTGCTTTTTGTCAATGAAATAGAATATAAGATTGGGATGTTTTTGTAACTTCATCAAGATAAAGACAGTGAAACAGAAGATATATCAACGGAAAAAAAAAAAAAAAAAAAAAAAACTATTCTCAGTGTCAAATATTACAGTTTATAGACAGAGATACTGTATGTACAGGACGTGCAGATTTACAGAATGCTATATTAGCTCAACTTATCAAAAACACACAGTTGTGATATTGTGTATCAGCTGGTATGTAGAAAAAGCTTCTGTTGGAGGAAAAATCCTAAATAACAGAGCTGAACACCAGTTCTGTTCCGATCTTACCAGCAAATAGAGAACAGGGTTGCCAGCTCCAGTCTATTAAAGTAATATTTTGTAATTTTTTACCTTAAAATAACAGCTACAAAATCATTTTGTTGGTACAGTGTCTTGTAACAGCCACTCTGCCCCACTCTCACTTGTTTCTGCACTATGTAACTTCAGTGAGAGGGTAGGATCACAGCGTTACATACATGTTTACTTCAAGATACAAGTTTTCAAGACATTGGACCCTATTTACACAGTCTATAGTGCAACTTGAAACTAAAGTATAGTGCGTTAGTGTGTTTAGGGCATGTCCAAGTCCATTTTGCTAGTTTAACGATGGATAATCCGGGTGACAAGTGTGGTGCACGGTGCAAAGAGGTGGTATTTAGACTCTGTATTAGTCATGGGTGTGTTTTGGGCAGAACATAACTCAAACCAATCCGAGTGTCGTCTCCCATTCCCTTTAAGAGCCAGGTGCGCCAGGGCCTGGCACATCTTGAACAGTAGCACTCGCTTTCGCTGAGGGAAAAGGATGTGACCCTCAGCTGCTGGTCCCTCTGCCCCGCCATTACACAATCATCTGTCCCATTAACAGCTCTGTTTGATTGCATATGAAAAAATCAACTGATATTTAATCGAGGAGTAGGAGCGCTGCTGCGTCCCTCTGTGTGTGCGCGATTCTCAGTCCGTGAATCAGGCGGGATGGATAAAGTATCATCCTGATCAATAACTGGTGGGATGAGAGGAAAAATACGTCCTTAATGAGGAAAATATTAATGACATTACCTGAAGCGATCCTCCGGTGGAAACTATAAGGGTGTCTCTACATTAACATGCACATTTGCGCACGAGGAACCGCTGATAAACTTCATTGATTATTTAAAACTCCTGACTCCTTCCCTCTTTTTTTTGTAGTTTATAACTACAACTTTTATGTTGATGAAGGTTCTCAGTCATCCAGGTAGAGCTGTGCGATATAAAAATGTGTACCGTTGGATATAACCAGCTGTTTATATCGTAATTTTAACGTGTAGGCTACTTGTTTAGCAACGTCGGAATGACCGTTGGATATCCAAATTTTGAGTTCAAAACAAGTTCATTGTATGAAGGCGATGTAACTGCAGCAACGCTACTGCTTTGTGGTAGCATTTTTACGTCACCCGCAAGGACTCGTTTACGGCACCGGTCGCCCGGGAGTAAACAGAGGCAAAGCAGCATGGCAGAGATGGAGGAGAGCGCAATGGAAGACGAAAATAACGTTACTAGTAATGTTACATCAGACGGGGATACAGAAGCAGAACCCAGCTGCAAGGCCTACTGGCTGTCCTACCTGGTAAAAGATCTTTATTTTTTTATATTTACATAAAAGCTTTGAATAGTTTTTGTTTACAAATTCTTATTTGTTGTGACAGTCCTGCAAAAAGTCACGAATAAAAGGAGAAAGTGCCATTCATTTGCCTTTCATTCACATG
Source organism: Pagrus major (assembly GCF_040436345.1). Taxonomy (NCBI): domain Eukaryota; kingdom Metazoa; phylum Chordata; class Actinopteri; order Spariformes; family Sparidae; genus Pagrus; species Pagrus major. The sequence goes on along the minus strand of NC_133223.1, from coordinate 3,237,157 downwards.
GTTATCAAAAATAGTGCTAAGATGTGATTGATTTGAATATATATATATATATAAATAATTCTAAGAAAAAATACTATATTGGGATATATATCGTTATCGGGATATAAAATTAGCTATATCAAGATATAAAATTTTGTCCATATCGCACAGCACTACATCCAGGTCATGGTAATTCTTAGTGCTGTATCGTAGGCAACTGGGCTTGTCTCAATTTCATGAAGATGTTTCACCTCTCATCCAAGAGGCTTCTTCAGTTCTAACTGACTGGAGGGGAGTTTGCAGGCTTTCAAACTCTGTGTGGGAGTGTCCTTACAGAGTCATTAGGGCCACTTGTGGGTCGTTGACCCAACCAGCCAACCGGCCCTCCAGTTAGTTAGTTTACCGAAGAAGCCTCTTGGATGAGAGGTGAAACGTCTTCAAGAAACTGAAACAAGTCCAGTTGCCTACAATACAGCACTTACAGAACTACAGCTTTTAGTTTTGTTGGTTAAATAAGCCATGATATTTGTTACAGTGACATTAGTATATTCATGGAAATGTTTAAAATAACTGAAAGCAGCCTCTTAAATCATAAAATCAGAGTTTATGAACGGTGTGAACCTGCCTGTGTAGGTGCATCTAATGCGTCCTTTAAATAGCAGGAAACAGACTGCACTTTTGACTTTTGACCAGCTTTTTGTTGGTCTATGGCTCTAGTTCATTCATGCTGCGGTTTTGCGCACCTCCTCCACCTCCACCTCCCCATCACTGCCCAGTATTCGCAGATTCACCAGCTTCATCGTTTCATCAGCCTTTCTGTCTCAGAAGAGTCATCAACAACCACCACCACCACCGGTAGCTGGTAGGGCTTCACAATAAAATTGCAAAATAATTGAAATCGCAATATGACTATGTGCAATATCCAAATCGCAAGAACTGCAATTATTTTATAAAGGTAAAATATGTCACAAAACAGTGTTTTAATGAAATTTTGTAGTGCTGCGAGATGCTCTGGCCTACAAAGCTTGTTCTCCAGATGTAATAAAACATGTTTGTTTGGCAGAGACCGGGAGAAATGCCACATCATCATGATTTTACTAGTTTTTCAATGACATTGAAAATAGTAATGTAAAATGTAATCATCCATATTAATCATGAATTATATCTCAGTATCTGTCAAAAATAATCGCAATATCACTTTTTCACCATATCATGCAGCTCTGGTGGCTGGACTCATGGGGGGATTCTTCTTGCTGCTGCCGAATAATCAATATTCACTGAATTTACTTTACTTTTTAACCTCAAACATACACTAAGTTTTATCATGCAAGCACCATGGCTGAATGGATGGTTTACTGCTTTGGTCCAGATTTAAATATCTAAACTGCTATTGGATGGACAGCTAAGCAATTCTGTACAGACTAGGGGTGTCACGATTTCGATTTTTTATCGAAATCGATCGAAATTACGTCACGATCTCGAGCATCGAAGTCAAAGAGAGGATCGACGATCCCCCCCCTCCCCGTGTACAAAGCTACGCACACTACGCAAAGTTACGCAAATGACGCAGCACATTGTAGCCGACGCCGCTAGTTACCTATCCTGCAGGTTATGACACGATGGCGAGTGCAGATAAAGGAGGAGACGCGGCACCGGAGCTTGAAGCAGCTCCTGCTTCTCTTAAATCACATGTATGGAAATACTTTGCGTTCCCGGTGAGTTATGTCGACGACGTTCGCGTTGTTGACAAGAAGACCACAGTGTGTAAGATATGCTATGCGCGTGTACCATACCCGGCCACGGGAAACACTACGAACATGGCAGGACACATTCGCCGGCATCACAAAGATGTAGATTTGACAGCTGGGAAAGCACCATCACTGGTCCAGCCAACTATTCAATCCTCGTTTGCAATAAAACTTCCACAGACCTCAGCTCGCGCAAAAGCTATAACTAGCGCTATAGGGCTATTTATAGCAGCAGACCTGCAGCCTTACTCGGTGGTGGAAAACACGGGATTTAAACATTTAATTAGCGTACTTGAGCCACGCTACAGTATGCCCAGCAGGTCGCATCTTACAACAAAAGTGGTTCCCTCCATGTATGAAGACGTTAAAGAAAAAGTTGTGAGGGGTCTGAGCAATGCAGAGTTAGTTGCCTTAACAACAGATGGCTGGACCTCAAGAGCAACTGAGAGTTACATCACCGTCACAGCGCACTACGTCAATAAAGATTGGGAGATTGAAAGTCCAGTCCTTCAAACTCGCCCCATCTATGAAGCACACACAAGCAGGGGTGAAAGTAAGCCGGTACGGTCCGGTACTGCGTACCACTAAAAGATTCAGTGGCGGTACGCAGTACCAGGAAGAGGGGGGGAGAGCGGCTGCCTGCTGAAGCCCTCATTCAGAACCAGTCACGGCCGCACTTTGGGTCAGAAAATAGATCCGCTAGCAATATGCAGTCTTGAACACTACTATGTCTGTTTATAAATTGCTTTTAACTCATTCCGAATTGTTTCTGAACTGTCTGTGCTGAGTCCATGCTGGACGGAGCCTTGGCCGTACATCTCCCTCTCTTCCTCACGGCTCTTGCCCTGCTTCTCTCCCCCTCCCCTCGGAGAGAGCCCGGTGGGCTCCTCTGCGCCCAGCCTTCGAAACGTGCACTACGTTTAAAGTCTTTCCGTTCGTTGTAAAATGTCCCAATTAAAATCAGTAGGAGAGTAAACAGTTGTGTTTCATGTTATTATATTCAATTTCAACGACACAGAACAACTCGAAAAAAAATTGCTTATGAGCGAACGACCAGATTTCGCTCAGCAGTACGTGAATGCGCATGCGCGTCTACTTCCGAAACAGAGCGGTTGCTATGGGGATGGCCTCTGTGGAAAATCTTTTAGGTGATGTATTTTGATGAGGGGTAGATCCACTTTGAGTTTTTGCTCATGACCATCTATTCTTAATCATTTATGTGATACTTAGTATGTCAGAAAGTCCAAAGACAGAGACTTGTTAACTGTTCAGGTATGAAATGAGGATGTTGAAAATGTTTCAAGTTATGAAATTTTCACATAAGCCTGTTAAAAGAGACACTTTAAAATGTTCCAATTTTTATGTTTATTGAATATCAGTCGTGTTCACGGCAGAAAGTATTCTGGATGTTTATCAATGTTTCATACATGCCAGCACCTTAATAATTAAAATAAATATTTTATCATATTGTCAAGTGTTTCTAATGTCTGCCTACTCCACACAGGTAGCCTACAGTAAAATATTGAAATGTTTTTATTTGTTTGGGTTTTGACTTTGCTGTTTTTAAAATGCATGAAGCGAGAGAGAGAACAATATGAGGCAATGAAGGTTTTGGTAATAGTACCGGCAAGAATTTAAATCTACTTTCACCCCTGCACACAAGTGATAATCTGGCAGAAGTGCTAAAGGAAGCGGTACTAGAATGGAAACTGGACAGACAAATTACAACCATCCCTGCCTAATGTGATACATTATGGAAATTGCATCACTTACATGTAGCCCAACTTTTGAAATAAGATTTACTGTACAAAATTTGATGAATAAAACCAATGATCGTAGACTAGACTAGTCTGAAAATAGCATAGGCGTCTGTGCTGTAAGAAAAAGAAAAAAATCGAGAATCGAATCGAATCATGACCCTAAAATCGAAAATCAAATCGAATCGAGGATTTGGAGAATCGTGACACCCCTAGTACAGACCATTATAAACCCCAGAGGGTGAATCACATTCAGTGATCCCCTGACTTCCCCTCTCTCTTTTTAGTGCCAGTTAGCAAATGTTAGCATATTAACATGCTATACCTGCTGAACATCCACATGTTAGCATTGTCGTTCAGAGCATGTAGTGTGCTGATGTTAGCATTCAGCTCAAAGCACCACTGTGCCCAAGCACAGCCTCATTTAGCTGCTACCATATCTGTAGTGTTTTAAGGGCTATCCACACCCAGAACAATCACAATAGTGATAGATATAACGATAACGAGTGAGCATTCACACTAATGAATGATAACTTTCTGAAACAGTGACACCAAGAACACGCTGCTCGCTCAAGCTATGGTTACTTATGAAAAAGGATATTGATGACCTGTTACTGCTGTACGTTTTACAGAGAAACAAATAAACAGACAGAGAAACCCAGAAGTATACGGCTTTACCTAATTCTTCAAAGATGATAGGGATTAACATCAATTATAATGGTGATCGTCAAAGAGGATGTTGGTAAAGACAAAAGAAACTTCAGAGACCCCATCCATGCCAAAGACCATTTGGCAGTGTGTCTCAGCTAAAATTACTTTTTGTAATGTGTTATTTGCAGCCTAATATTATGTTATATAAGCATTTAATAAGTTGTATAAATAACCAAGACTAGTTATTAGGGTGGACAATCTTAAACATGTTTCATGAATGCCATCAATTAGCTTACATAAAAAGCACTCCTGCAACATTATTTTGTAAAAAAATGTCCCCTTATTTCGAGAGCTTTACATGTTACAATCCCTGGAAATTTATGTAAAATTATCCAAAAACACATCACTCATCTTGGCGCTGGTGTGTAAGTGGCTCAGAAGAGAGGGGATGGAAGAGGGAGTGGGTCTCCTGTCTATGAAATCACTCATTGGCTGTTGTACACCACAGGGTGGGCATATATGTTCCTGATGGTCAAATGAGGTGTTAATCCATAGTTCAAAAGGTCAGCAGCTAGCTTACTTAACTCGGTATTGCAATTTAATGGCATTTCTGTTTACAAAATTGCTGTTTTTTGAGTGATAAAAGCATGAAAAAGCATTCGTGATCGCAGTTTGTTTCGCTATTTTTCAACATTTATCCACGGAAATCTGTGTTTTGGAATAAATATTTTACTGAATTGGCTCTTCTGACATATGGGAATAAGAGAAGATAGCTCTATTTTGATACACTACTGAAACACCCTGATGCTCCATCAGTGAGTTAAACACATGTTTGTCAGCTAGTTTGTTTGTTTGTTGATTATATCTGCCTGATGTAGTTTTATCTTGAAATGGTTTTCATGAACCAAATCACAAGAATTTAAGCTTTCTAATGATGTATGTTATGACTATACACTTGAGGTGTTAGCCTATTTGCTTAACTGTGTTTGTATTGTTTGGTGAACAACTGCATAGTAACAGTTAACAGTTGTGTTGCCTATACAACATCAGCAGTTTCAGGTCTTAAGGGAGCCTTGAAATCACTGAATTGCAAGAGAAAACCCAGTGGACACACATTCCTTGCATTGTAAAACTGTGTGTGCATAAGCCTATGGTGAGTAGCCTACATAGGGCTCGACTTTCATTGTTTAAAAATGAGATAAAAGTGATGAAATTTAAAAAAAACTTTTATTACTCTGTAGTTAAGAGGCAGGGTTGTGAGTAGAAGCTACACTGATTGTGATTTGGTCTTTATTTTTGTCTTGTCTTAGTTGGAAGCAGTTGTGAAAAGACCTGAGTGAGATGGAGGAGGAAACTGGGCATGATAATGGATGAAGGAGGTGTGAAGAAGTGTGAAGGTATGATATTGACACAGTGATATATTGTTAGCTGTGATCTACACTGAGTGAAAGGTTGAAGCTTTTCCCGTAATACTAAATTGATTACTCTGCATACATTAAGTTTGATTTTAAAAATAGAACTGTGAATAATTTAAAAATGTAAACTTTGATTCCAGTTTGCTTATTTATTTGTGACATGGGGTAATCTTTGACACTTGATACTCCCCTTGTGAATGCCACTATGCAGTTGGCTTGTAACTTGGATGGCACCGTCTGAACCATTTATGTTTACACCACAGACACCACAGCACAAATCACAACACTACAGAATAGCTGAGGTTTGCTAAACTGTCTGCTCATTAAAATCAGGGCTTAAAACATTACTGTATACCGTGGCTTTCAAATAATTAGATATATCTTCTTTTCTTCTTTTTAGTCTGTCACTTTTTTATTTAGCTTTTTGTTTTATTGTCTTTAAAATGCATTTTCTTAATGTCTTATTTTTACTGCATTTCTGTCTCTGAAAAGAACTTTGAATTGCCTTGTGTCTGGATGGTGCTCTGCTATATAAGTAACTTGTTTTGCCTCGCCTTAAAACTGTCACAGAATACAATTTAAGTTGGATAAACCAATTTGCATATGATATTTAAAACTGCAAAGGATACACATTAGAGCTGCAGCAATTGATCCATTATTTGATAGCTTTTTTAATCAGTCAATCGACCTAAGAAAATGAATCATCAACTATTTAACAAATGATTAGTCTGTCTGTCTAGTAATTAAATATTTTAAGGTTTTAGACAGTTGGTCAGACAGAGGGAGACCTTTAATAATATCACCTTTGGCATGAGGAGATTGCGATGGCCACTTTTTCTCTTTTTTCTATTTTAATGACTTAATGGTAAATTAAGTTAATCATCAGCAGATTGATCTATAATGAACACAATGGTTAGTTACAGCCCTAATACACATAGGCTATATTATAACATATTAGAGTCTTGGTACTTAACCCAACAGTATTGTCTTGGCACTATAATGAACTGAATTGGATTAATTTTGACTAATGATATTTAGTGTTTGGTGAAATGATACAGATTTTGGCAACAATTCCCGGGAAAAACCAAGATCTCAATTCCCAGTATTCGACAGTCAGCTGGCTAGTGAGGTTCACTTAACGTAAATAGGTCTGTGAAGGTACTAAGTCTGAACAACATTCATATTTATCTGATGTTCATACATTTGTTTTTGAGTTAGTGCTCAAAGACAATTTCAAACAGGAGTTTGTAACAAATGTTATGAATGCTGGTGTGACTTTAATGTTCGGCTTCCTCCAGTAACCAACCAGGGCAGCATCTTGGATCAGGGCTACAGTCAAACCAGAAACCAACAGTGGGCTGTAACTCTGGCCAGCTCTTCAAAATATGGCTGCTTCGTCCCTGACTGCTGTTGCAGTAGCCAATTTCTTCCTTTTCTAAGTAAACTTAATCAGAATGATGGTTTCCACAAAAATTGTTACCATGATCTCTAAGTGAACGGATGGTTTATGGTTTCCTGCCGTTCAGTCTGAAGGGATCAGAGCAGATCAAGCTCTGCTCCATTAACAAACTGTTTCATTCCCCATGTAGATAATAAACAAGAAGAGAATAAGGGTACCACAATAAGTGCTACTGAACAGGTAATAAGGCCCTTCTGAGTCGTTAAAAGATAGTTATTAACATTATTATGTATCAGTTAGGCTACATAAGTATTGATTTAATAGCACTATATATGTGAGATTAATTTATAAGACAATTAAGCAGTTATAAGAAAGTTGTTAACTGTTCAAAGACTGCTTAAGAACGGTAATAAAAGCCTTATGCGTTTTATACAATTGTTTATATACCATTCCAAACACATTTATTGAGTTTAGCTAAATCAGAACTCAGACTACAGGAATTTCGGGCCAATTTAATACTGATTCGCCCCTCCTGACAATCAAAGGAGAAATCTTGGTCGGCCCAAATGTTCAACCCAGATTGTCTTGTAATGTGAGGGGTCTACAGAGCCAATCTTAAGCCTCCTAGCATCCTCATGTTACTTAGCATACTACTGTTGACATAAAAAAAATCTCACTTTCCATTCTCGCTTAAGAATAAACAACTTTTTTTGCGTCTCCCCAAACATTTTCTCTACCAGACTCTTTTCTTCTGCTTTTGTTTTTCTCAGTGCAAAATATTAAAGTTACAACAGCAACTTGTTGTGCCGGTCTCCATTTGTGTACATTATTTTCAAATATTGTACTGTGAGAGAAGAACATCTGTGAGCATTCTCCTTATGTGCGTAATGCAACCTGATTTCAAAATCAGTTTTTCAGGATTTTATGACTCCTGTAGTCTGAGCCCAGCCTAACTTACTCATTTTGTTGTTGTTAACTTTTACGAAGCTTTTTTGTTCCTTAAGTAAGATTAACACATACTTTATCATGCATTTACTAGGAGCTAAGGTTAGCACTTAACCATGCTTTTTTGTAGCTAAAATGGCTGTTAGGATTAATTAATTCTATAACATAGAAATGTTAATAAGCATCTTACAATGACCTATATAAGGGCCTTATTACCCATTACCTCACACTTACTATAAGAAGCTTAATATAAATCATTACCATTTGTTTTTGTAATTGTCCAAGTTTTGAGATATCGCTAAGAATTCTGCCTCAACTCTGATAAAATGGATATGTGGTGCTTGCAGCACTGAAATGTCACATTTGAACATTTATACTGAAAGAGTAACTGCACCCAGTTTCACGATCCTGATTGGGCTATCAACTCATGGTGACACTTTCCACACCCTGTGCAGCAGAGATGTATTGTTGCACCATAAAACAATATGACATCACAGCTTGGTATGGTTAAAACCACAACTGACGAAGCCTTACCATTTTAAGTGTTTTAGGTTTTAGGTCTTGTTGTAGATATGACCACACCCACCTGTGATGTAGCATGGTACTAAAGTACAACTCTGCATCACTGCTAGACAGGGTGTGGAAAAACTTACCCATGACCTGGCAGTGCAAGAAGGATTATTAGACTGCCTGTATTATTAAGCTACAGGCACATTAGCTTTCTGCTCAGCTTAACTGCCCCATGCTCAGCCCCAAAATGAATACAATGTTACAGTTCTGATGTCGATAACCAATAAAAAGAATAATAATGGTAATCAGACACTGTAAACATTGCTGTCTGATGTCTTTGAAACAAGATGATGGCATGCCTCAGTTTATGGCGATATAAAAAAGAGAAAAACAGCAAACCCTCAATTTTGAGAAGCTGAAACCAAAGAATGTTTGGAGTTTTTAGTAGTAATAGTAATAATAGTATTTTCTTTTGATAAACTAATTCATTAAAAGATTATATATATGTGTATATATATATATATATATATATATATATATATATATATATATATATATATATATATATATAAACATATATTAATATATAAACATATATTAATATATAAATTTGGAATACATTTTCAGTTTGCAGATCTGATGCTTCAAATGATGCCTGTAAGTGACACTGGTGCAGGAGGCACTTAAAATAATTTTATTAGTCTATTACACTATTTGACATTTTTGCCTTAAAAATGATTAAAACAACTAATTGATGAAGCAACTACTACATTTTCTGTCAATTAATTGACATCAATGACTTAAATGTGTTATATTTGTTTACTGTCTACTCATTTTGTCTCGTGTTTATTTTCTTATCGCCTGTCTATGTCTTATGCAAAGCACTTTAAATTGCCTTATTGGCCGATAAATACCAACAAGCCTAACAAACGTGTGAAATAGGCTGTAAACCTCAGACTGTGCACAGGAGGAAAAATGGTCGAAGGAAAAATAAATCACAACAGAAAATGATCTGGAATGCTTAAGTAAGACCAACCTAAATAATTAGCTTGAGCTGAATTTTATACAACGTTGTCTGTGTACGAGTTGGTCAGTCATTTCAATTAATTAGGCTTAGTTAAAGTCAATTAAATAATTAATTAGCGGGGTAATTAGCGAACACACTGACAGTAACTCACCCAGCAGTCCTTCGAACTGCTCGATGGCCAGCACTGCGTTGTCCTGCGTGCTGTGGTGGAGGTGGTTCGGCATCTTGGTCATGTTCCACGGCATGGACCGGCACAGAGGGATCCGCACCGACTCACAGGACGCCGCCCGGACAACAACCGGCCACAGCGCACAGGACACGGCCAGCAGAGACACGGAGAGTCCCGGGGAGAGCATAACGGTCGGTTCAGAGAGAGGACACTGAAGTCACGGCAGCGCTGTTGGTGAAGTGTCGGTCATTCACATTAAGTGAAATCCAAATAATGACGTGATTTTGCTGCTGATTAGTGCTCTTCTTCTTCTACTGCTGCTTCTGCTGTCCCGTCTGCGGGCAGCTCGAGGAAGCGGGAGGGGTCAGCTGCTTTCTTATTCAGACTTCCACCTCCTCCTCTTCCTATATCCCTCCATCTCTACAACTCCCCTCCTCTGCATTTCTCATCTAACCTCTTTCCTCTCCTCCTCCTCCTCCTCCTCCTCCTCCGCCTCTTCTTTTTTTGCTCTCCCTTCGGCTCTCATTTTTTTCTCTCCCCTCCCTCATCTCTTCGCCTCTTCTCTTATCCTCCATGCTAAAAGTTAGATTCCTTTTAGATGAAAAGTCAATACCAGTAAAGCCGTTAAGAGCTCATAGATGTGTGTCATTACATTTCATGAAATCAGCGGGTTTGTTCTCACATAATTTTTGAAGTAGGCTACTAACAGAACAATAGAGACAATTACACGTAGAAGTCATTGCACTCAAAATGATACATGAGTACAAGTAGCCCACTTTTAGTTAAATGTAGTGAATGTATACAGAGTCAAAATCCCGTTCCTGTAGTAGCCACAGACTATATAGGCTATGTTTCTATTTGCCATTATTGTATTAATACTGAGGTATCTATGTGTATGCAGCATTTTACAGCTGCTCAAGGTGGAGCTAACTTTTGGCTTCTAACTTAAAGCCACAGTTAGCTAGTGGAACTTAAAGGTCCTAAATGCCAACTTGAGCACCAATAGTGGTCGCAGTTCAGCACCAGCATGTCAGACCAAAACAAACCAAGGTGCAGGCAGAGAGTAAAGGCACATTGAGTCTGTGTGTTCGACTTACTGTATGCCACTTTTGGGGACAAACACCAGAGTCAAAACCGCATTTGCATTAAAATACTTCGAAGCCCAAGTCCACAGTTCCCCCATGTATGGGGTTCCATTTGTGCCAAAAATATGTCGCCATGCGCGCTGTCTATGTCTACTTAACATGTGAGAAGACATTTGTCTATGTCTATTAAACGTTGAACTGTCCTTGTGTCATTTGACTTTGTCATTACATCGTGTCGTCATGATGTGTCATTTGACAAAGTGTTGTTATGATGTGTGTTGTGATGTGTTGTTTGACAGTGTCATTGTGATGTGTTGTTTGACAGTGTCATTATGATGTGTGTTATGGCGTGTCGTCTTGATGTGTCGTTTGACAACGTCGTTGCTATGCGTCGTTACTACGTGTCGTTACTACGTGTCGTTACTACGTGTCGTTACTACGTGTCGTTACTACGTGTCGTCTTGATGCATCGTCTGACAACGTCATTATGCCTGGCTACCGTGGTCGCACCGCGCGCCCCTTTCCCGGCTTACCCTTCGTGGTCGGCGGAGGGAACCTCCCAGCAGAGCTGTACCACTTCAGTATTGTCCCCTAACTCTAATTTATTTTTCATGCATCACAGCCTACTAACAAAAACAATCTGAATAAAAGTCAAAATATAGAAGTTTCACACAAAATTACACTGGAAACACAGGGCCAACTGTCACCAATGTCCATTGCAACAATGCCCTCCAAGAAAAGTCCCAATTCTGGCAATAAACACAATTTGTGGCTTGTTGCATTAAGGAGTGTCCACTGAACTTCAAAGTTTACTGAGTAGCCAGGCATAACGACGTTGTCAGACGACGCATCAAGACGACACGTAGTAACGACACGTAGTAACGACACGTAGTAACGACACGTAGTAACAACGTAAAGACACTGTCAAACAACACATCATAATGACACTGTCAAACAACACATCACAACACACATCATAACAACACTTTGTCAAATGACACATCATGACGACACGATGTAATGACAAAGTCAAATGACACAAGGACAGTTCAACGTTTAATAGACATAGACAAATGTCTTCTCACATGTTCAGTAGACATAGACAGTGCACATGGCGACATATTTTTGGCACAAATGGAACCCCATACCCATGGGCTACTTTTGAAGTGTTGAAGGTCAGTCTGACCTATTTTCATGCAAATGTGTACTTGACTTTGGTGTTTGTCCCCAAAAGTGACATAAGTCAGAACACACACACAATCCTTCTTGCTGTGTCTGTAAATGAGGTGGTCCAGCAGTTCCGAAAGGAGGGGGCTAACATGCACTTCCAAAGCAATAAACAGAGATGCTCGATAATAATAATAACAATAATAATAATAATAATAATAATAATAATAACAATAACACATAGAGAAGGAGTAGGACTCCACTATATCATTACATCACAAATAGTTTTTTCCTGACATCTAAAGAGGCTGAATGATATTAAATGTATATTGGACCTTTAAAGGCACAGTCAGCTAGTTGAGTCCAGTGGTTTTCAACTCAGTGGTTGAGACCCTCCAAAGGGAGAACAGTAGAGAGCAGTAGTAGAGAACACAAAGTTCTGATATGCAAATCTGTTTTCAGCTTTTAGACTTTTCATGAATATTTGCTTTTTTGTGAAATATTCGATCATTTGACCCCTTTGGGTTTTAGAGCGAAAATGTCTAACCACTGGCTTATTCTTTAACAGTGTGTTTATTTTGTACACATAACAAACACATAACATGTGTTTGTTTTGTTTTTTTGTGTGAAATTTGAATCTGTAAAGTAACCAGTAACTCTACTTGTCAGTACAATCTTAACTCTGAAATGTTGTGAGCAGAAGTAGTAATATAAAATGGAAATACTTCAACTTCTATAAGTCTTCAAACCAGTTTTCTGGTGGTGGGATAGAGAATTTCATCTGGATAAACTAGCATGAGATCACAGATCACATTTTTGAAGATAATAAAATGCTCAAAGTATAGAAACTTATTTGATGACTGATTTATAATAGCTTTGTGGCACAGCCTCTGACTGTATTTTGGCCAAAAATATAAGTGCTAGCTTTTCAAATAGCAAATGACTTAAATTCCAACACATAGAACCAAAAGATTCAACTTTCTCACCTCATATAGTTACCAGCTAGCCAGTTATTTCAACTAATTTGATGGTATCCTGCAATAACAGTTTAAAGATTTATAGATAATAATGAAAAATAAAAGCTTACAGCTAGAGCTCCCTCTGCCTTGGTATCCTTCATTCTTTTTTGTTTCTTTCATTTGTTCCTTCTTTTCCTCTTAATTACATCCCTTTATCTCCCCCTATTTTTGGCACATTTTCCATCTTTCCTCTTTCCTGTCATGTTTCCCCTCTTCCTACCTGATATACTCTCTTTAATCAAGGCTTTTTGTGGTGACAGTGTTTGACCAACCTTAACTCAGCTGCCCGGCATTCGGGCATCAATGACTAGTTAACGTGAGTTATCTGAGTGCATGCTATGTGTCAATCTGCCTGGGTTCAAGGTAGCAGTGAAAATGTGGTATGGAATGTCATTGATTTAGGAATTTTCCTAGATTTTTTTTTTTTTTTAACAAATAACAAATAATTGTATTGGCATTTTGGTTTAAACAACAGAGACATGACAGAGGCAAGGTTAGTGTTCCCAACCGAAGGATAAGAAATAGGGTGGATTTGTCTCTCTTTTGAGATTTTTGTGCTGACAAAAGGGACAATCATACAAAAACCCCATTTAACATTATACATAACAGAGAATACATAATAAGCATTATGTTCCAACAATGTATAACAGCTGAAGATTTGTTTAGTTACTCAGTGCAGGACCCAGAGGATTATTTTCCATATATATTATTATATATATTTCCATATATCCAAAAGAGAGCAATTGTGTGTTTAGCTTGGAGAAGACAGTATGTTATCATTTTCTTCTTGGTCTCATTAATTTTCAATCCCTAGGGGAACAGTCCTAGGCTGTAAATCTGTGGATTTATTGGTAGTAGCCTTTCAGAAACAATTTGCGATAATATAATCAAGTACATCTTTCCAAAAGTCCATGATTCTCAAGCACTGTGTTTTTTTCTATATTACATTTTACACAGTAGTCTGGGACATTGGGGTTGAAACGGTGGAGTAGAGACAGGGTAATATAGGTAGGCATAATCCACTTGCACTGGATTAATTTAAATCGTCTGAACCTGAGCTTTATGGCAAATTCTCTCCCATTCTGCAACTGTTATTCTGTGTTCAAATACTCCAAGCCCGTCTTTACCTTCACACACATGTATTATAAAGAGAGATATCTGACCTTAGCCTCTGGCGTTGTCATGGTTTAGTCCTTGGCAGTCAGGGGTTTTTGTGTTGCATTTGTTTGTTGTGTTTTTCCTACCCGTTTCCCCCCTCATTTTTCTCTCACCTGCTCCTTCCCTGTATGTCTGCCTGTGTGTGTGTGTCTGTGTTCGTGGGTGTGGATGTACAGAACATCCCTTGGCTCAGCAGTAAAGAGTGGCCCTTACGTGTGATGGTTGGACATCGAGAGCCACTGAGTCTTACGTTACGTTCACATTGCACCACATCGATGAGGACTGGAAACTGATTTCTCATGTTTTGCAGGTGAAGGCAATGCATGAGAGCCATACTGGCAGTAACATCGCCGAGCTGTTGAAACGTGCATTGGAGGAATGGGACATAAAAAGCAAGGACCCCACCATAGTCACTGACAACGCGTCAAACATGACCATCGCAGCGCAGCTAGCTGGTATGCTACATTTTAAATGTTTCGCACACACCTTGAATTTGACTTCACAGCACGCACTGAAGCTGTAGACAGTTGTGTTGTTATACTGTTTGACCACACTGTGTCACCGTACCTGGCGAGAGTCTCACGAGGGTTAACAACGGAAGTTGTGTTATAAGTTGTTGTACACAAAGGTTGCTGTAACCATGTCTCCCGGTGGACTTATAACGTTCCTGTAAATAAACACCGTTCATTTCATATGACTCCTAGTCGTTAAACAACATGGCGTCAGAAGTGGGATGTCGCTCAGCATGACGTTCCTCGGACAACTCTATGGAGCCGGTGGAGACGGGAAAAAGTAAAAGTTCATGCCGTGCTAAGCTAACACCTGAACAATGGCGGATGGATTTCGGCGTCCTGACCCTCTCATCTTTGATGGAAATGTGGCAGAGAACTGGCGCAAGTTTGTGTGAAATATTCATTGCCGCCGTACACAGTGATAAACCTGCTAAAACCAGAGCCTACATACTCTTCAATCTTGCGGGACCCGAGGCTATTGAGAGAGAGCGGTCATTCACATATGCACCTGCGGTCATGTTGGAGCAGGACGATGTCATAACACCGGCAGAGTCCAGGGAGGATCCTGAATGCCAAAGAATAAGTTTAAGGAGATATGCAAGCCAGAGACTAATGTAATAATGGAAAGGCATAACTTCAATACCAGGTACCAAAAACCGAGTGAAACAATTGAAGCATATGTGAGAACATTAAAAAGCCAGGCTAAAACCTGCAACTTTGGAGTATTGCAAGACGAGCTCATCCGAGACAGACTTGTTTGTGGAATTAGCAGTGACAGTGTAAGACGTGCCTTGCTCAAAGAGACCAACCTCACACTAGTTAAAGCAATACGCATCTGTCAGATAAGCGAGCTCACTGAACAGTCACAGTAAAGCCCTTTCTGCACCAAAGCATGCAACTACTGCCAGTGTGGATGCCGTGCAGATAAAGCGCAGCGGCAAATTTAAGGGCAAAATGAAATATGAGATGAAGCAAGAAAATTCATCAACAATTATTTCAAGATGCAAAAATTGTGGTGGCACCCACCCAGCCAAATGAGAACAATGCCCAGCTTTTGGACAGGTATGTCACAAGTGCAAGAAACAGAACCACTTCAAACAGCAATGCAGATCAGCAAGACATGGCACATTTAGCAAACAAGTGAATCATTTGGCATCTGAAACAGATTCTGACGGTGAAGACACATTCACTATTGAAGGCTTGTCATTACATGATGATAGTGATATAAACTCCGTACAAGCTAACAAGAAGGAAGGACATTGCACCGTGATGGTGAACAACGAATCCTTCAAGTTAAAAGTAGACACAGGGGCTAAATGTAATGTAATTTCAGCAGACACCCTCAAAGTCATAAGGCACACTGAAACGTTGTACAAGCCACACAAGCAAGTCAAACTTGTTGCTTTTGGAGGAGCCAAGATCAACCCGATTGGTGCAGTGAATTTACAATGTATGCTAAATGAGCAATTTCAAGTTGTGAAAGAAAACGTACGTTCCATTCTAGGCCTGAAGGATAGCCTAAGGATGAAATTGGTCACCTTCAGTAAAGAAGTATACCACATAGACACTGCTCAGCAACAAACAAACTGACTATGCAGATCTATTTAGAGATGAAGTTGGTAACCTACCTGTGACCTACTCGATGAAAATTGATCCAAATGTGACACCAGTGGTCAACCCCCCACAGCGCATCCCTGTGGCGATGCAAGGAAAAGTGGAAAAAGAGCTCCAGAGAATGCAAGCACTAGGAGTAATTGAACCTGTGGAAGATCCCACAGAATGGGTTTCAAACATGGTCGCCACACATAAAAAAGAGACTGACGATGTTCGCATCTGCATAGACCTGAGAAACCTAAACAAAGCACTGATGCGCCCTCACCATCCCATGCGCACAGTGGAGGAGGTCGCAGCACAGATGTCAGGCGCTGTCTTCTCAGTCCTAGATGCAAAAAGCTCTTTCTGGCAAATCAGACTGGATGAGACCTCATCCATTCACACTACACACTACATTCACAACCCCTTTTGGCAGATTTAAGTTCCTGAGGATGCCCTTTGGCATTAACACTGCCTCTGAAGTTTTCCAGAGAGCCATGGAACAAATATTCACTGGATATCCATGTGCCATAATTGTGGATGACATCATTGTTGGTGGCAATGGAGTAGAGGAACATGACAAAAACTTAAAGAAGGTGCTGGACCGAGCCAGACAGGTGAAGCTCAGGCTCAATCCAAAAAAGTGCAAGTTCAGGCTCAATCCAAAAAAGTGCAAGTTCAGGCTCAGGGAGGTGAGCTATGTTGGACATGTGTTTACAGACAAAGGAAAAATCACAGCAATCAGTGAAATGCCAACCCCAGTTGTGTTGTTATACTGTTTTGACCACACTGTGTCGCCGTACCTGGCGAGAGTCTCGCGAGGGTTAACAACGGAAGTTGTGTTATAAGATGTTGTACACAAAAGTTGCTGTAACCATGTCTCCGGGTGGACTTATAACGTTCCTGTAAATAAACACCGTTCATTTCATACGACTCCCAGTCATTAAACAACAGAAGCTAACACCAGTCGCCCAATTGCTGGGAAGAGTAAGAAGAATAACCAGCTTTTTCAGATGCAGCACCATAGCCAGCCATGTACTGCGTGAAAAACAAAAGCTGCTAAATCTGCCTCAACACAAATTGCTCACTGACGTCGTTACCAGATGGAATAGTGCTCAACAGCCAGCCATCCATGCTGCCCCTCAGCTGAGGTGAGGAAGACGGAGAAGGAGATCTGCACCTTAAGCGAGTCAGACATAACAGCTGCTGAAGAAGTTGTCACTGCTATGAAGCCCATGAAGGTAGCTACACTTGTTATGTCCGAGGAGACAACTCCAACACTATCAGTTGTAGCACTACTTCATGCCCAGCTGATCCATGATCTACAAGACAGCCAAACTCATTCCAACTTGACAAGGGAAATCAAATGTGCCGTATGCCAGGATCTTAACAAGAGGTACTTGGACGAGCAGGAGACTCTAATGTGGCCTCAGCTATGGATCCAAGGTTTAAGACCCTCCCCTTCCTTTCAGAAGACCAATGCCAGGACATCTATGCTAGAATCATCGCAGAAGCTGCAAGGGGGCATTACAGGTAACATTAGACTGCTGTCAATATTTATCAATACAACATTTAAAAATATCCATTCACATTTTCACAGTTTAAAAAGCATAAATGCTAGTGAATGATAGTCAAACATTTATATTACAATGTTGATGCATTGCTGTTTTTCAGCAGAATGAGACTGGAGTGGAGACAGGAGAGACAGAGACTGATGTGAATGTGGTGCCAGAAGAAGACGAGGACAGTAATCAAGATCCTGTGCAAGAAGACATCTCTGCAGTACCGTTCAAGAGATCAAGGCATTCTTGCTCTCTAGCTGACCTACTTGGTCAAACATCAGAATCATCAGAATCAGAATACTTTATTAATCCCCGGGGGGAAATTGTTTATTGTTTAAACATATGCTGCAGGTTAGTGTGATAATACTTTAAAGGCCACTGGGAAAACTGCAAAGAGTGCCCATGATTTCTCATCATACAAACATGTCTGAAAAACAAATATGCCAAGTCTATTGTGTTCTTCTTGAACAAATTGAACTTCCCTAGCACCCTGTAATGAAAGGGTGCTGCATCAAGTCACTGTGACTGATTTGAAATACTGAAAATGTATAAAAACTTATGAATGATACTTTGTTGTGATATTATTTATATTAATTTATTGTGTTGTCCACCCCTACTGCAGGTGCTGCAAAGAAATTGAAAACCCCAGAGGACCAGGCAAAGGAGGAGATGGCAAGATACAAGGAGGAAGCTCCCCTGCCACTTGTTGTCAAAGAGCATCAGAGCGAGTATCCTCTCTTGTCACACGTTGCAAAGAGATACCTGTGTATCCCGGGGACTAGCGTCTCTTCGGAGAGAGTTTTTTCTACTGCAGGGGATATTAGCACAGCACAGAGGAGTGCACTTTCCCAGACCATCTTGATCAAATTCTGTTCCTGAACAAAAATCTGAAGCCAAAGTAGGCCTGCCATTGTATCCATGTTTTTACTAAGGGTTCATATATCAAGGTATTTTTAAGTTAAGTTTAAGTTAAGTTAATGAATAATTTCAATAAGTTAAAGATTATAAAAGCTTAAAAAAGTGGGCTTCATAAGTTAAAAGGTTAAAAACAATTGATTTATCTGTATTAGTACATGTACTGTGCTACCACCTACTGGTCACAGGTTGATGCAGTCACGCACACTCTGCAACACATGCTTCAGTTGAGCTCAGGCAGGCAGGACAAACACTGCTCGGTGTATGAATCTGTTGGAGGCTTCTCTGTCATGCTTCTGCCTTGGAAATCATGTGTCTGTGAGTAGTATGTGTAGATTACCGCTATATTCTTGTATTCTTAAAGTTTTTACATGTTGTAGATTTCTTTTATCGGGTTAGCTAAACATGTGCTCTGCTAATTAGCAGCAGCTAGCTCTGTTCTGCAATTGACTTGTAACTTGTAGTTATTGTGTTAGTTAAGCTATTTTTTTACAAAGTACAGTTTGCTTTGACATAGATAAAGCATGTGTGTATAATATGTAATTTCTACATGTACATGGAAAGTTTTGTGTACTGATTTATGTTTTATCTCTGTAATGTTTCAGTTTTACAAACAAAGCAAATGTGGAAACAAGTCTTCAGTAAAACCAAGAAAAGTCAAGCCTTGTGTGTTTATTGGAGGACATTTGGATGTTAACTGGCTGTCTAGCTTTGCACAAGTGAACGCGCTGCAAGGGCAGTACAGGTTTATTTACATCATACTGACTATTTGTTCTATTAATTTTGTTTATAGGAATATTTACACCATCCTCAGTGAGTTCAATGTGCACTTTATTTTCTTGTTTTCAATATCAGTGTGTCCACTATATCAGTGCGTCCAGTTAAAGTGTGTGAGAGTGAGTGCACATAATTTTCATTTTGATGTAATGGCAGCTAGATCCGTGTGTTTGGTAATTTGCCAGATATAAATAAATTGAAAATGAAATTTTTAATTACATTGTTTTGACTCAATTTGTCTGCTGAATTATCAATATAATATAGCTCTGTTTTCACATTTTCAGTTAACTATGTGGAATATGCATCGTATTGCAATGTATCGTATGTATCGTGACCCATGTATTGTGATGCATATCGTATCGTGAAGTCCTTGACAATACCAACCCCTAGTGGATACCGTCTCATGTTTTGTGTTTTTCCCTCTCCTCATGTGCAGATCCTCCAGCGTCTCCCTGCTTCTCAGTTTTGTTGTAAATAAACACTTTTTGGACTGACCACTGTATCTGATCTCTGCATTTGAGTCCAACAAAAATACTCAGCCCTCACATAACAATCTAACAATCAGCAGAGACAGAGCATTTGCGCCATGCACTCTCTTCTCAAGGAGCCATGATAGTACAACATGAACAAACCCTCCGTGAAGTAATGGATGTTCTCTGAGGACTAACTTCAAGCCTTTCTCAGCTTGGAGGCTGCATGTACCAAGTGATAACTCAGCTGTCTTCCATATCACCTGATTCCAGCACCACTTCTCCCCCGCTCCTCCTCCACCTGCACAAGCTGCAACTCCCAGTCTCTCACGTGAGCCATACTGTACATCCCAATACCTGCCAGATTCTCAGGTGAATTAGGTAACTGTGGGTAGTTCTTACATCAGTGTTCACTTGTATCTGATCAGCAACCTAGTACTTATGCTTCTGATAGAGCTAAAATTGCTTGTGTCATGAGTTTGTTAGTCAATAAGGCCTCTCAGTGGGCAGTTGCCATCTCTAAATTGAATTCACCAGTATGCCAGTCGTATCTATTGTTCTCAGCAGAAATGCTAAAAATATTTGATCATTCCGTGCAGGGTAAGGAGGTATCTAAAGGGGCTAGTTCAGTTGCTAATTACGCCATTGACTTAAGGACTCTAGCTGCAGAAAGTGGGCGGGATTAGACTACCTCTAAATTCCACCAGTATCCATGCCTTGTGTATCTACTCCGTTGCAGCTCCGGCAGTCCACAGTCCACAACAGATACGCATTCTATTTTTGCCAGAGCATGGCGCATCAATTCAGGCAAATTCAGCACAGAGCAGACAGGAAGTCAGACACAGAAACAACATCAAAACATCTGGTTCATTTTCAGAATAAAACACTCCATGTTGACGCCAGCACAAAAATCTTCTTCTTATCCTTAGGTTGGGAACACTAACCTTTTGTCTGTTTGTTGTTGTGTTTATAACACATACATGTATAATTGTGACTGTGCATGATTCTGTAATTACTTTGGGAACTTCATGGTATCGCCACTGTAGCTGTCTGGCAGTGCTGCGCCATGCCTCACTCAAAACGCAGAGGTGGTTGTTGACAGACAAAGGAGCACAAAACCGCAGTTCTGCAACGCACATGAAACAAGTGGAATTCTAGAGTTATCGGGGTGTTTAGTCAGGGTTTAGCTAACAATAATCAGGATGAGTTAGCAGCACGTGATGAGACCACTTCCCACAAGGATCTAATTTCTTTGTCAATTCGTTTGGACAATAGAGGTACAGTAGACTAGTGCCTGCTCACCCCCAGCCCAGAAGTCCCATTAACATGCCACTTGCTAACTCTACCACTAGTCCACCCCTACCCCCCACCACTGAGGTTGCTGCTTGGCAGAATGTGTGACACTCCTGCTGAATGCCAACAGAAATTCAGAGAGATTATGCATTTACTGTGTACAACCAGGACATGTCATCGCCCATTGTCTCCAGCTGCCAAAAAGACTAGGCTCATCACGTGACAGGGGGACACTGAAGAGCCAAACAACCTCTGCCCCTTCCTCCCCCTCTCACATCCAGCTCCAGGGATCCCTCTTGTGGCCACAGCAAACACTTCCACTTCAGGTTTTAGTTTAACATTCCCAGTGAGACTATTCCCTCTCCCAAAAACATTTTTGCACGTGACAGCAGACTTCTCGCTCAGGTTACCCACCACACTGTTCCCTCACTCTCCTTCTGTCAGGTAATCACTGTTAAACGTTGCACTTTTTTGTTATTCCCTCAATTAGTTCCTCAACACTGGTCTCCCCTGAGTTTATTGATCTCTCCTCTGTCCCACGACCTGTGTGACGTTTTTAGTAAAGACCAAGCCCTGTCATTACCGCCACATCAATCTTATGACTGTGTCATCAACCTGCTTCATGGTGCCCCTCTCCCCACTTGCTGACTTTACAACCTCTCCCGATCTGAACGAGACGCCATGAAGACCTACATAAATGACTCACTCACTGCTGGACTCATTCGCCCCTCATCCTCTACAGTGGGGGTTCTTTGTGGAAAAGAAATACAGCTCTCTTCGCCCTTGTATTGACTACAGAGGTCTCAGCAACATAACAGTGAAAAATAAGTACCCCTTAGCTCTCATCGACTCAGCCTTTGGCCCCCACCTGGCCTCCATCTTTTCCAAGCTTGATCTCCGTAATGCTTATCATCTGGTGCGCTTCTAGGAGTGAGATGAGTGGAAGACGGCCTTCAATACCCTCTTGGCCATTTTGAGTACCTGGTCATGCCGTTTGGACTCACCAACGCCCGGCTGTTTTCCAGGCTCTCATCAATGATGTGCTCTGTGACATGTTAAACCGGTTTGTGTTTGTCTACTTGGATGACATTCTCATCTTCTCACGGAGCCTCGAGGAGCACATTCAACATGTCAGGCTGGTACTTCAGAAACTGTTGGAGAATAAGTTGTATGTGAAAGCTGAGTAATGTGACTTCCACTCACCATCCGTCGGCTTCCTGGGTTTCGTGAAGGGCAGGTGAAGACTGATCCAGTCAAAATACTAGCCGTAACCGACTGGCCAGTTCCTGGTACTTGCAAGCAACTGCAGCTTTTTTCTTGGTTTCGCCAACTTCTAGCGGTGGTTCATCAGCAACTACAGCGGTGTCGCAGCCCCCCTTACCCAGCTCACCTCCATCGAACTCCTTCCTCCTCTCTGGTCCCCAGAAGCTAAGGGAGGCTTTTGTCCACTTAAAGGAATTGTTTTCCTCTGTTTCAGCCTTCTTGCACCCTGACCCCAGTCTGCAGTTTGCTGTTGAGGTAGATGCCTCCGACACCGGTGTTGGGGCAGTCCTCTCTCAGCATTCACCTATGGATCAAAGACTTCATCCCTGTATCTTTTTCTCCCACCGTCTCTCCCTGGCTGAAGGGAGCTGCCCATCCCTTCCTGGTATGGACCTTAAAAACCTCTCCTATCTGCATTCAGCCAAACGTTTTAACTCCCACCAGGTTTGCTGGGCTCTGTTTTTCGGTCGTTTTAATTACACCCTAACTTATTATTTTGGCTCAAGAAATACCAAGCCTGATGCCCTCTCCTTTTAGTCTGACCTCTCCAAGGAGGAGGCCCCAGAGAAGCCCATCATCTTTACCAAGGATGTAGTAGCTGCGGCCAGGTGGGCAATTGAGTGGTCTATTCAGGAGATGCAGCCACCATTTTGACCATCTTTGACAGGTTTTCCAAAGCTGTGCATTTTGTCCCTCTGTCTAAACTCCCCTCAGCAACTCAGTGTCAATCTCCTGGTCCTTCATGTGTTCAAGCTTCACGGTATCCGCATGAACATCGTCTTGGATAGGGGACCTCAGTTTGCTTACCAATTGTGGAAGGCTTTCTGCTAGGCATTGGGCGCATCAGTGAGTCTCTTCTCAGGCCACCATCCACAGACGGGCAGGCGTTTGGGTTTGCGGGCCAGTCAGGATTTGGAGTCGGCTCTGCACTGTGTTATTTCCAGACACCCTGCCTTCTGGTCTACTCACCTCCTGTAGATAGAATGTGCTCATAACTTCCAGGTCAGCTCTGCCACAGGTATGTTGTCTTTCATGGTCACTATTTGTTTTCTAGCCACCCTTGTTCCCCGAACGGGAGACCAAAATCACTGTTCCACCATCCAAGAGCACCTTCGGTGTTGTCGGGTTTTGCAGGCTGCCCGGTCCACAGTCACCCATTCTGCTGTCCAGAGACAATGGCTGGCAGACCAACGACGCACCCCTGCTCCCAATTATCAGCCGGGCCAAAAAGTATGGTTGTTCTCTCGTGGCTTACCTCTCCAGACCAACTCCCGTAAATTGGCACCCAGATTTATTGGACCTTTTGATATCGTTCCTTGCAATATTATAAATCTGCCCCCTGGTTCAGCAGAAATATTGATGACCTAAAAAGGGATAGAAGCATTGCCACTGCTCTTGTCTGCGATGAGTGATGAGTTATGACTTGTAACTGCCATCTTCTCCACGGTCTTAGAACATTACTTGTAAGAATACTAATTTAGTTTGCATATGTTTAATTCTTGTCATTACCTGTTTTAGTTTGGATAATACCTCACATTCCAAATTGAGATTTTGTTATTTAATGCCATCAATTAACTTGATAAAAGTATAACCATAAGATCCCTGCTACATACACTAAGTCAGCTCTATATCTTACTGCAGACATCATTAAAATGTCAGAACCCCTTTTTTAGACCTCGAGGTTACTATTCAGCCGATCCTACAAAGAGGAGAAGTTACAAGAACAATGTAAACAGCACACAGTTTATGCCCCTATCCCTGACCAATAAAAAAATTAAAAAAGAAGTAAATGATATTTAAACCGTTTTTGAAGTGTTGCAGTGGGCTATAAACCACCCCTTTACATTAGTCCCTGGGCATCTGACATCCTACAATCACAATTAGTAGGCTGAAACAGGATTAAATTTCAAAGTTGGTCGGGGTATTTGGGCTTGCGACTGCTCAGGTGTTGGCCATAACTGTATTTTCCCAGTATGAAAGCGGAATGGACTTAAAGTGTAACTCTCGCCAAAATGCAACCTAGGCTTTTTTTCTGAATGTACCCCAGTCAAACCTTCGTGTAAAAGCATAAAGCACGAAAAAGCCACTTTTAAGATTTACCATTGTTTCGTTTTTGGGTCAAAATCATTTTCAATTGCGTGCTAAGGGCAACTTTATGGTAGCATCAAAATCGCTATTTTTAAAACACTAAGAAGACTCGACACAACATGAAACTTTGCTCGTAGTATCACCAGGGTCTCTACACATGAACACGAGCATTGAGAACATTGTTTGTGTACACAGAGTGTACTAAAAATAAGGTTTTTGAACAACTCACGTTAGCTTTAGCTTGCTCCGCTCGTCAACATCCTGCCAGTCGAGATGCGTCGATCCCCGAGTGTGGCGTAACATGGAGGAGAAAGCTCCATGTTACACCGGGGATCGAATCTGTAAACAATAAACACTTCACTTCGGTCGGTAATGTGGATTGTAATCCGTTACATGATGTACCTGTAGTAATATATTACTGAAATATTATTAGTGACACGTCATTTTTGTAACACACTGCCTGCGGTATCCCATTGTGCTGACCAAGAATCCACTATGCAGCTGAGGCAGGGTTCAGTACAGGGCTTATCTACTCCGGGATTGATTGTTTTTCCTCTGTTTGATATTATGTCATTGTTGTGTCTACATCAGACTGCGATCCAAGATGGCATTTGGACTTTCTTGTTCCCAGTTTGGAATGGCACGCATTTGGTCTTGATTTTTCTGGATTGCTAGCCCCGTAAATTTTAGAAAAGCTGCAAAGGTTTCAATTGAAAAATGTTCAAAAATGTATATAGGTCCGTGTGCGTGTAGGATAGAATCTGGGTCCGGACTTGGACAGTGACCTGCCTACCACTGATCTCTTGGGAGATGGAGCGGGATGGCATATTGGTCATTTTGTTAACAAGGGGAACAGTGTCCCTCCTCAAATCGCCTGCTGGCAACCAATTTTAAAGTTAGTATTGGCCCCTGCCTCAACAGTTCCTGTAGTGCATTTCTGAGTTTGTATCTGGAGGAGCGCAAACAGCAACAGACACACTGGTGATTTCTCTTTGCAAACAATATGACCCAAAATTTGACATCTAGGAAAAATTGTCCATCAACTTTGACTACATTTTAGCACCAAGCATTATTTTACTGCATAAAGAGTAATTTCATTTTTGATACTTTAATTATATTTATCTAAGAATACTTCTGTAGTTATACTCTGGAATGCTGGACTTACTTGTAATGGTGTTTAAACATGAATGTTTTTTAAATTTTACTTGTGTAAAGGATCTGGGTACTTATTCCATTACTGCACCAGGCTGAAGCCCATTTAGCTACAGTCATGTTATAAAGAAGACTACATCTCTCAGCATGCCCTGCAGGAATGCTGTTGGTGTTAACATGGCAACCCTTGTCTTTAACTCACAACCAAGTAATCAATGGAGTGTCATTGGTTTCATTTTAACCAATGAATTGTCTTCCTAAATAACTGTTGATCAATGGACTGACTGATTGAGACGTAGCTATTTTAATGATGGAAAAGTTCACCGGCCAGTGCTGACCTTCAACCCCGCCAGGCCTGTTGCATTAACATTTCTGTTACTGGTCCATTAAGCTGAATATGGCACTGCAAACTGCAAATGCAGTGAGATTGAGTGTGTGTGTGTGTGTGTGTGTGTGTGTGTGTGTGTGTGTGTGTGTGTGTGTGTGTGTGATAGCAGTAATGGTTGTCAGATGTTGGAGGAGCTTCCCATGTTAGGGTTGAGTTACATCCAACACACACACACACACATGGTCTCTCCGGGTTTTCTGACTCATGGATCAACATGCAAAGACCTGAGTCAGCACTTTTCCTTCCATGCTTTCTTGTCTCCTTCTTTCCTTCTTCCATCCTCTCTTTATTTCCTCCTCTCTTTCTCTCTTTTGTTTTTTCTCTCTGTTCTCATGATTTCATCTTTGAAAAGTGTGTTTGTTCTCTCTCTCTCTCTCTCTATGTGGAAATGTTCTTGGAAACTACCAGAATCTTTTCCAACATAAATAAGACTGCAGCTGTCCACACACACACACACACACACACACACACACACACACACACACGAACACACACACACGCACAAACACACACACACACACACACACACACACACACACACACACACACACACACACACACAGGACTGAAAGTAATCAACAATCACTGATTATGCTAAAGAGCCTTACTGTGGAGCTAAAAATGTGAAGTCTGTCTAGAGGGCATTACAAGAGTACTCCAGTGATTTAGCATTGCACTTAAACAACATTTTTGGACTCATGATGCACAGTTTATTCTACGCATTCTTCTTCCTCATCTAAACCTGGTGCCTACATTGCCCACTGAAACAAGTTACAATGAAAAATAAAACACAAAGTTATTCCATTATATTTTGATATTCTTTGGGATTATGCCAATGTTTCTTTTACCAGTTATGATTTAGTTTTTAATGACAAATGTTATTTTCAATGCCATAACTCACTGTCACTGTTGTGGCTCCATATATGCTAGCCTCTTGGAGCAGATTAATCCGGTTAACTCATTTACTTCTAACTCCACACCCCCAGATTTTTTCATTTTCAAACTTGTAGTCTTGAGAACAAACTGACACTGACTCAAGTGACAAATGAAAGGAAAAACTTAACCCCAAATTAAAAATTCAGTCTTTATCTACTCACCCCCATGCCAATGGAAGGGTGGGTGAAGTTCCGTAATCGTCAACAAATGCAATGTTGCAGCATTCTCCTTAACAACTGAAGTAGCTGGGGACTTTGAAAACCCAAAGAGATTTGAAAAGACATTATTATAGTAGACCGGACATAGGAATATATGAGGAAACTTTGGAAATTTTGATGGTTTAATCGAAAGGCTTTTTGTGCCTGTGTTGGAGTGCATAGAGACACACACAGACCCAATGACCTCTAACCTTGAGGAGGAAGGGTGTCATTGAAGACAAGGAACAGATCTGAGAATGTCCTTAACCTATCTACAGTCATAAATATACCACATTCCTCACTAAGTTGGTTCCTCTCTCTTTCTTCTCCTTCTATTAGCCCTAAATTACTGAGATGGTCACAACTATCTACTTGAATGTGTAAATATATGTATCTTGTGTTTCACAACATGTAAACATTTTGATATTATGAAACTCAAACTCTGCTTCAAAATCTGCTAATTCACAGGAACCCACTCTTCTATTTGATGAGTTTTGGTAATAACCTTAACACAGTGATATGAGGACATGTCAGTACCACATGAGTGTATTTGATGTTAACCAGTAACATTAACTTATGATTTGACTTCTATTATCATTTATTATTTTAGATGTGCTTCACTGTTATCTTAATCCTATTTTTCTACAGTCAAGAAAAATGTTTATTTGTTATGTTACTTGTTACTGTGTTATCTGATCAATTGATCTTACAAGCGCTGCTTCCATTCATTCTTACGATATGCACATATTGATGACAGAATGAGTTTCCAATTTGCCAGTGCTAATAATTCAAATATTATTTAGAAATCAAACTATTCCCCTTTAAGTAGAGGCTAGTTCTCTTTCCACACAAAGGAATTAATAAGTAATCAGTTAAAGAGCGCCAAGGATCATCTTTCTTCCAAAACACACCCCTAGGCTATAAAACTTTATAACTCATGCTCTTATGCTTGTCTTGTCTGTTACGGCTTATGTCCTGACTCTTGGCTTTTGCTCATTACCCCCTTTTGGGCTCTCCGTGGTGAAGCCCCCGCTGCTTGCCCTTTCGCAGAAAACAGGTATTATGGGTAGTTTTTCTTTTTAACCTTTTACTGAGACCTAACAAAGCTCCAGAATGAACTCCAGAATTTTTTTTTTTTTTTTTTTTTTTTAAACATAGTTAACGTTTTGATTCTTGAAAACTTTTTGGCTCCCTGCATCTGAACTCTGCAGCCTGTCACTGAATGCAACAAGACTGGAGGAATACATGCTGTGTGTTTCCTGTATATGGCCTCAGATAGGCCTTGTCTGAGTCTGGATTCATCATCCTGAAGAAGTGAGACCAGCTGCTTCACTGAACCTGTATAGCAGTTATAGACTGGCTGTCTCCATGGTTCCAGAGGATCACCAAGTCTGCTCGCCAGTAATTAATCAATGGAGGTGGTGCCCCTTCTGAGGAGTGCTTTATAATATCTCACATTTGTGGTGAGAACGCTACATTATTTACACCCTTTTTAGGGGAAAAGAGTTGAGTTCTCCTTTAAACTGCGATGGAGCAAAGAAGGAGCCAAATCATTCCAATAGAGGAAAGTCGCCACAATTGTAACAGATTATTTTATCTACTTACATATGTAATATTTTTATTACATGTGGTAAAATATTTACAGGTGGCCCAGCCGACCCCTGTCTTTGGTTCCCCGTCAGCAGCCCGGCCGACTCCTGATCCTATTTCTCAGTCTGCAGCCCGGCTGACTCCTGATTCTGTTCCCCCTGTCTCTTAAAATTTTTCAACAGTGAAAAAAAGTCCTGAGGAATCAAACCAAAAGTGGATACTGTCTGATGTTACAAATGAAGCGCATGTGGGTAGTAATTGTAACAGTTTGAGCTACGGTTGTAACATGGCTAAGAAACAGCTTTAAACAAATAGTTTTCATGGCAAATCAACAAAATTTTAGTCAAGAAACTATTTTTACATTGAGTTCATATCAGATAACTTACACAACAATATATATTTTTAAAACTTACGGGGTGTACCAGATGATCCATTTGTGTGCTTTCTTGTTAGTTTGTACTTGATTACAACTTCATAGTTGGGGAATTTGATTTCTGGAAGTTGTAAAAATTACTGTACTAACCTTATCTGATTTTGTATGACAATTGACAGAGCACAGTATTGGCCTATAGGGCGCATCCATTTCTATAATTAATTGCACACTGACCCCTGGAGGGTCAAAAACTTAGCATCACCCCAGGTCAGGTATTAAAACATAATCCGAGACATGCAAGTTATTTATAAATTAGGGCTGTCACTATAACGCGTTAATGTAGATGAATTAATTGCAGAAAAATAATGCGTAAAAAAAGCTGATTAATCACGTTCTATGATGATGATCTAAATGGAAAAGTCCAACTCCAGCCAGTGTTTACCATTCCGGTTCAAGTAACCATTCATTCTCAAACCAAGAATGTGGTGGTTAATAGTCAGATGTAATACCATCACTACCAGACTGCCATTTTAGCATGATTAACATCACTGCATGGATAGCAATAGCATGGATATTAGCATGGATACAAATAGCATGGATATTACCAGTGATTGTGATAGAAACATGAGGTGTCCTTGAGTATTAAGGAAGTGCAGAGTTTATACATGGGCAACCTGTACTGTACATTTACTGTCAAAAGACAACTTCACTGCTAAACTTTCCATCTGCTCAGGTGGCTAACAGCTGTCTGCTCTGAGCTCGACCGTTGCTCTCCACTCGCCCACTCACTGGTGTCCAGCCACCCAAGGGCTCCCGCCTTCATTGCCAGCCTCCAGCCCATCCTCCAGAGGGCTTCCCCCTTCCCTGCTGGCCTCCTGCCCAATTGAGTAAATTGAGGAAACCTGTAACCGATCCCCATTTAGATTGGGCCGGTTGCACCAACAGGGCTTAAGCCTACTTCTCACTACGACCGGTCGTAAATTTTACACGCAGTCAGGAGCAGTTGTACAATCAATGAGGTGGTACGGTGCACTCATTTGTACCACTGATCAGCTGTTAAAAAGGCATGTGATTTAACTTGTCATGGAGTAGCTGACACAATGGTACAAGGGAGATAAATTATTAGTTTTGTCAGACAGACAGTGTTTCAGTTTATCAAGTTTCCCCTGACTTAACGACTCACAAAGCTCTATGATTTTATACGAGAGGTTGGTAGTATGTTGGACTGCTTGGCAGTCTGTGTTTTCTTGTGGTGGCCGTACAGCTCCATTTATATTCTTCAGTGTCTGGGAAATTGCTCTTTTTCTTTGACCATTCCCTGGTCTTGAGAAGGTAGAGCTTTTATTCACTGAGAAACTGTAATCTACACTGCGTTTACTGTTAAAATGACTACTTACTGCCAACTTTTCGTCTTGCTCCACTTGTGTTCACCATCACTTTCTGGCCCTCGCTGTCCCTCACTTCAGCACACACGCGCTTCACACAAACATTATGTACTGCTCTACTCCTTTATGGAGCTACGCTACTCTTATAAAAATGTATCCTAGTAACACATGCTGCTGCTAGGCAACAGCCATAGTCACGTGGCATTCACATGAACATGCATTGCTAAGACCGGGTGTTGTTAAGACTAGGCTTATGTTCTGTTGGTGCAACCGACTTAGAATCCATTCCAAAGACTGGTCTTAGCTAAGGCCTACTTAGCACTTATGACCAGTCTCAGTAAAGACCAGTTGGTGCAACAGATTCTCCTGAATGGAGACAGTGGAGACGCGTTCTCTGGAGTGACGAATCATGCTTCACCATCTGGCAATCTGATGGACAAGTCTAGGCTTGGCGGTTGCCAGGAGAACGATACTTGTCTGGCTGCATTGTGCCAAGTGTAAAGTTTGGTGGAGGGGGGATTATGGTGTGGGGTTTTCTTTCAGGAGCTGGGCTTGGTCCCTTAGTTCCAGTGAAAGGAACTCTGAATGTTTCAGCATACCAAGAGATTTTGGACAATTCCATGCTCCCAACTTTGTGGGAACAGTTTGGGGATGGCCCCTTCCTGTTCCAACATGACTGTGCACCAGTGCACAAAGCAAGGTCCATAAAGACATGGATGAGAGAGTTTGGTGTGGATGAACTTGACTAGCCTGCACAGAATCCTGACCTCAACCCGATAGAACACCTTTGGGATGAATTAGAGCGGAGACTGAGAGCCAGGCCTTCTCGTCCAACATCAGTGTGTGACCTCACAAATGCGCTTCTGGAAGAATGGTCAAAAATTCCCGAAAACACACTCCTAAACCTTATGGAAAGCCTTCCCAGAAGAGTTGAAGCTGTTATAGCTGCACAGGGTGGACCAACGTCATATTAAACCCTATGAATTAAGAATGGGATGTCACTTAAGTTCATATGCAAGTCAAGGCAGGTGAGCCGAACTTTTGGCAATATAGTGAATATGGCAAGGGGGAGGAGGGCTCTCTGCAGCAGCTGTGTGCTTGGCCAGCAAGTGGAAACCTGTAACCAATCCCCATTTAGATTGGGGCGGTTGAACCAACAGGGCTTAATCCTACTTCTCACTACAACCAGTCGTAAATTATATATATATATATAT
Source organism: Pagrus major (assembly GCF_040436345.1). NCBI lineage: Eukaryota > Metazoa > Chordata > Actinopteri > Spariformes > Sparidae > Pagrus > Pagrus major. Next base: position 3,205,420 of record NC_133223.1, on the reverse strand, counting down.
ATAAATATATATATATATATATGTATATATATATATATATATATATATATATATATATATATATATATATATATATATATATATACTACCGTTCAAAAGTTTGGGGTCACCCAGACAATTTCATGTTTTCCATGAAAACTCACTTTTATTCATCAAATAAGTTGCAAAATGAATAGAAAATATAGTCAAGACATTGACGAGGTTAGAAATAATGATTTTCATTTGAAATAATAATTTTGTCCTTCAAATTTTGCTTTTGTCAAAGAATTCTCCATTTGCAGAAATTACAGCCTTGCAGACCTTTGGCATTCTAGCTGTCAATTTGTTGAGGTAATCAGAAGAAATTTCACCCCACGCTTCCTGAAGCACCTCCCACTAGTTGGATTGGCTTGATGGGCACTTCTTATGTAACATACGGTCAAGCTGCTCCCACAACAGCTCAATAGGGTTGAGATCTGGTGACTGCGCTGGCCACTCCATCACAGACGGAATACCAGCTGACTGCTTCTTCCCTAAATAATTCTTGCATAGTTTGGAGGTGTGCTTTGGGTCATTGTCCTGTTGTAGGAGGAAATTGGCTCCAATCAAGTGCTGTCCACAGGGTATGGCATGGCATTGCAAAATGGAGTGATAGCCTTCCTTATTCAAAATCCCTTTTACCTTGTACAAATCTCCCACTTTACCAGCACCAAAGCAGCCCCAGACCATCACATTATCTCCACCATGCTTGACAGATGGCGCCAGGCACTCCTCCAGCATCTTTTCACTTGTTCTGCATCTCACAAATGTTCTTCTGTGTGATCCAAACACCTCAAACTTAGTTGTGTCTGTCCATAACACTTTTCTTCCTGAATCTTCCTCTGTCCAATGTCTGTGTTCTTTTGCCCATCTTAACCTTTTCCTTTTATTGGCCAGTCTCAGATATGGCTTTTTCTTTGCCACACTGCCTAGAAGGCCAGCATCCCAGAGTCGCCTCTCCACTGTGGACGTTGAGACTGGTGTTTTGCGGGTACCATTTAATGAAGCTGCCTGTTGAGGACCTGTGGGGTGTCTATTTCTCAAACTAGAGACTCTAATGTACTTGTCCTCTTGCCTAGTTGTGCACCTGGGCCTCCCACTTCTCTTTTTATTCTGGTTAGAGCCCGTTTGTGCTGTTCTCCGAAGGGAGTAGTACACACCGTTGTAGGACATCTTCAGTTTCATGGCAATTTCTCGCATGGATTAGCCTTCATTTCTCAGAACAAGAATAGACTGTCGAGTTCCAGAAGAAAGTTCTCTTTTCCTGGCCATTTTGAGAGTATAATCGAACCCACAAATGCTGATGCTCCAGATACTCAACTAGCTCAAAGGATGGCCAGTTTTATAGCTTCTCTAATCAGCACAACAGTTTTCAACTGTGCTAACATAATTGCACAAGGGTTTTCTAATCATCAATTAGCCTTTTAACACGATTAGCTAACACAATGTACCATTCGAACACAGGAGTGATGGTTGCTGGAAATGGGCCTCTGTACACCTATGTAGATATTCCATTAAAAATCAGCCGTTTCCAGCTAGAATAGTCATTTACCACATTAACAATATCTAGACTGTATTTCTGATTCATTTAATGTGATCTTCATTGAAAAAAACAGTGCTTTTCTTTAAAAAATAAGGACATTTGCAAGTGACCCCAAACTTTTGAACGGTAGTGTATATACATTTATATATATATATGTATATATATATATATATATATATATATATATATATATATATATATAGACATACATATATACACATACACACACACACACTGTCAAAAGTCCCCATCTAGAGGTCACCTGATCTCACTGAAGGCAGGGAAGAAAATACAAGCGCTCCTACCTGAGAAGGACACACCCACCTCAGGTGCAATCATTTCACCTGATGAGAGCTTATATATACTGCCTGCCTCCCTTTGTTCTTTCTTTTTGACCCCAGCCATGTGTGCGTCCCATAAGTTGAATTCCTTGCTTAATATTTGATTTACTTTATTATTGCACACAATTTCTGTTGACATTTTTGAACCTATGTTAATCATTTTGTTCTCTATTTGCAGAGCTTAAACCACACATAAGAAACCTTATAAAGAAATCTGCAAAGAAATGGAAAGAAAATAAAACTGCTCTGCTTTCTGAACTTGGACTCCTGCCTCATCTATGGGTCTCTCAAACATACTTCAGCCTACCCAGTAGCCCTTAGGCTTCACATTTAACACACACATACATTATATATATATATATATATATATATACACACATACACATATATACATACACACATATCTATGTATATATATACATATACATACATATATATACATATATATATACATATATACATACACACACACACATATATATACATATATAAATACGTATATATACACACACACATAAATGTGTATATATACGTATATATGTATATATATATACATACACTAGGGATGCAACAATATTCAATATTTTATCGAACCGTTCAATACGCCCTGTTAGGTTCAATACACAAAGGCAAACAATACAATACAATACAGTACAATACAATACTACAATAATGTCTGCTGTTTAACCCTGATTGGATACTGCATATGTTTTTTATGGAAGGCAATTAAGATAAGTGTTAAATTTTTATTATAATAAGGTTTGTGGTTTGACTATATCTGCTTTTAATTATTTTTACATGCAATATTGCCTTTGCTAGTGTGAGTAGTTTTATATTAAGATATCGAAACCGTACCGTTACCGTGGCCCAAAAACTGTGATGCATACCGAACTGTGGGAAAACTCTACCGTTGCATCCCTAATATACACACACATATACATATATACATACATGTATATACATATACACACATATATGTATATATATGTATATATATACATATATACATACACACATATATGTGTGTATATACATACATATATATACACATATATGTGTGTGTATATATATACACATATATATATATATACATACACACACACACACACACACACACACATATACATACATACATACACACGTGTGTGTGTGTGTATGTACAAGGGCGCAATTTCCACTGGGGACAGGGGGGACATGTCCCCCCCACTTTTCAAAATAATGTTTTTGCCCCCCCCCCCCCCCCACTTTTTACAGTTTGAAAACTAACAGTAGGCACAGGCTGTAATTGCAAAACAACAAGAAACCCTGCACGTACTGACCGCGCGGCAGCCCCGCCTCCCCTCCCCTCTCCCCCCTCACTACGTGCTCAATCAAAGACACAGACAGGACGCGGCACAGCAGCAAAAAGATGAAAAGGAGCCGACAGCTCAACTTAAAGTCGTTTTTTGGAACGGGACTAAAAAGAAAGAAAGACAATGTGGGTTGATTAGTCATTACTGGTATTTAACGTTAGTCCAGACGCTATTGTAGCTAACGTTAGCTAACTAATATGTTATTCCAGGCGCTTAGCCATCTCTGTTTAAAATGTGTGTGCAGCGCACTGATCACACAAGGGAGAGAGGAGGTGAAAAGAGACAACAACACTGTAACCTGTTGTATACTGGCCTCAGGCTGTACGATCGCTAAAACGCTGACGACCAGTAAGTAACGAGTTTGAAAGTAGCCTCTAACTTCATGAACGCAGCTCAAACCAACCCGGTGCCTCAGCACGGTGACCAAGCTTTGATAAATACACAGGATCCGCGCATCCTCATGCATTTCAGCCGGGTCGCTACCGGAGCTAAATTAAAAAAAACAAACAAAAAAAAACGCTCCTCGCGGTGGAGCTGAGAACAGCAGAGTTTCCTCTACTACAGCTGAACACCTGACATGTGGTCAAGATGTACAGACCTGTCACAGTCTCACGGTGCATTTCATTATTATAAACTTCAGACTCAGAGCTCTCTGTCCTCAGACTGTCCTCACCTGTCCTGAACATCACACAGGGACAACATGGAGCCATGGAGCTGCTTGTGTGATTGGTTACCTTGTGTGATTGGTTACTGAGTTGTGTGATTGGTTACTGAGTTTTATGATTGGTTACTGAGTTGTGTGATTGGTTACCTTGTGTGATTGGTTACTGAGTTGTGTGATTGGTTACTGAGTTTTGTGATTGGTTACTGAGTTGTGTGATTGTTTACTGAGTTGTCTGATTGGTTACTGAGTTGTGTGATTGGTTACTGAGTTGTGTGATTGGTTACCTTGTGTGATTGGTTACTGAGTTTTGTGATTGGTTACTGAGTTGTGTGATTGGTTACTGAGTTTTGTGATTGGTTACTGAGTTTTGTGATTGGTTACTGAGTTGTCTGATTGGTTACTGAGTTTTGTGATTGGTTACTGAGTTGTGTGATTGGTTACCTTGTGTGATTGGTTACTGAGTTGTGTGATTGGTTACTGAGTTTTGTGATTGGTTACTGAGTTGTGTGATTGGTTACCTTGTGTGATTGGTTACTGAGTTGTGTGATTGGTTACTGAGTTTTGTGATTGGTTACTGAGTTGTGTGATTGGTTACCTTGTGTGATTGGTTACTGAGTTTTGTGATTGGTTCCTGAGTTGTGTGATTGGTTACTGAGTTTTGTGACTGGTTACTGAGTTGTGTGATTGGTTACCTTGTGTGATTGGTTACTGAGTTGTGTGATTGGTTACTGAATTTTGTGATTGGTTACTGAGTTGTCTGATTGGTTACTGAGTTGTGTGATTGGTTACTGAGTTGAGTTGATTTGTGTCTGACTGACTGTCAGTCTGTGACCGACACTGTCTATGGTGCTGAAAGCTCAAGCAGGTTGATGTCTGCCTGAGTCAGTAGGTACCATGTCTTTGTTACAACATAAACATTAAATGGACACAGTCTACAATTAACATGGTAGCTACATGGCTTAGACATGGTAGCTACTGACTCACAGTGACCTGTGCGTGTGTGTGTGTGTGTGTGTGTGTGTGTGTGTCAGAGGGGGTGATCTGTGGCATTGTCTTCTGCAGAAATATTTAGTGTGACTGGCATGTTTAAATAATGGAATAAATGCAATGTTTAAATAACTATCACAATGGCCCATCGAGAATGCTCCGCCCTCTCTGTGCTGAGACCCACGCTCGGCCACTGGCAGTATGGCTAATGACAAAATAGTAGGCTAGGGTTAAATAGAAATGGCATGATTTAAGCTCTACGCAGGCAGAAATCGAGCGCACTATGCGCGCACAAATTTGCCGTTCCTACTTGTGTCCCCCCCACTTCTGAAACTAAAGTTTCGCCCTTGTGTATGTATGTATGTATATGTGTGTGTGTGTGTATATATATATATACACACACACACACACACACACACACACACACACACACACACTACTACACACACACACTATTCACAAAAAGTCAGGGATATTCGGCTTTCGGGTGAAATTTCAGGATGAACCTAAAATCCACTATAACCTTTACAGGTGAACTTAATGTGACCTTCTCTAAACTTTTGAATGCGCATGTCCAACAGTTCAATGTTTCAGTACTTTCTGCACAACTTGCTGTTCTCTAACAAGGAGCTTAATAGCAAAATTCACAACAGGTGTTTGATCCATGAATCGACCAATACATTTCCTGGTTCAATTAGAATTGGTATTTAAACAGTCCTCCTCATCATGCAGTTCACATTTTGACATCATGAGACCAAGACAACACCTAACAATTGATCAACAGTACCTCGCCATTGTGAGGCTTCAAACAGGATGTTCTCAGACGGAAGTCGCCACTGAGCTTAGAGTATCACAGAGTGTCCTCAGCAGGTTGCAACAGAGATACAGAGAGACTGGAAGAGTCACAGAAAGGCATAAAAGTGGACGTCCATTGGCCACATCCCACACTGATGACCACTTCATTGTGAACAGTGCTCTGCGGAACCGGATGATGAATGTCACTCAACTCCAGGCACATTTAAGGGAGGCACATGAGAGGCACCCAAGTGTCACGTCAGACCATTCGAAACCGTTTACATCAGCGTGGTCTGCGTGCTAGACGACCTGCAAGGGTACCTGACCACACCACCAGGCACAGGCGTCATTGTCTTGCATGGGCCAGAGAGCATTTACGCTGGACGAGGGACCAGTGGGCCTCAGTGCTGTTCTCTGATGACAGTCGATTCACGTTGAGCAGAAATGATGGCCGCCAACAATGTTGGAGACGTCAAGGAGAGCGCTATGCTTCAGCCACTGTTGTCACCAAACCAGCCTTTGGTGGTGGTGGTGTTACAGTGTGGGCAGGTGTGTCTAGTCAATACAGAACTGCCCTACACTTTGTGAATGGTACAGTGACAAGCCCATACTACCTGAATAACATCATTAATCCAGTCATTGCGCCCCTGCATTAACAACACAGGCCTAATTTCATCTTCATGGACGACAATGCTCCAGCTCATCGAGGTCGCATCATTAGGGAACGGCTGCTGGAGACTGGGGTACCTCAAATGGAGTGGCCTGCACTTTCTCCAGACCTGAATCCCATAGAAAACCTATGGGATCAGCTGAGTCGCCATGTTGAGGCTCGAACTCTGTACCCCAGAACCTCAATGACCTGAGGGCCGCCCCTTCAAGAAGAGTGGGATGCCATGCCTCCGCAGACAATAACTCGACTTGTGGACAGCATGAGACGTCGTTGTCAAGCTGTAATTGATGCTCAAGGGCACATGACAAGTTATTGAGACATTGACATTTTTTGTTGTGGTATACCCACCACTGTTGTTGGCTTTTGTTTCAATAAATTGTTTGAGATGAGGAAATCACCATTGCATGCTTCTATTTAAATGCCCTACTTTCATGATATAATACCACTGTAGCGTGAACCTTTTACATTTTCCATAAATTTCACCCGAAAGCCAGATATCCCTAACTTTTTTTGAGTAGTGTACATATAAAAATATATAAATATACATGTTCCTCAGGAACCCATGAAAGTGGATGTGGGGTTCCCCAAGGGTCAATTTTAGGTCCACTTCTTTTTAATCTTTACATGCTTCCTCTTGGGGACGTCATCAGGAGACACGGCATCAGCCTCCATAGCTACGCTGATGATATGCAACTGTACATCGCCGTGTCTCCTGATGACACAGGGCAAATTGATGCCCTTTTTAACTGCATTGTAGACATCAAGTCATGGATGGCAGTGAATTTCCTACAGCTCAACCATGACAAAACTGAGGTTTTAGTTATAGGTCCTGAAGGCCAGAGAGAGAAACTTTTAGAAAAATATGACGAAAATAGGTTTTTATCATCTTAAGAACATAGCCAGAGTCCGCCCGTTTCTCTCCCAGGCCAGTACGGAGGTGCTAATGCATGCTTTTATTTCCTGTCGCTTAGATTACTGTAATGCCCTGCTTTCTGGTCTTCCCAAAAAGAGTACTTTAAATCTCCAACTATTACAAAACTCAGCCGCACTCGTGCTGACGAGGACCAGAGGGCGGGAGCACATACCAAAACCCAGAACTAAAACCCACGGTGAGGCGGCATTTAGCCACTATGGCCCCCACCTGTGGAACAGCCTGCCGGAGAACCTCAGGACTGCAGAGACTGTTGATGTTTTTAAGGGAAGGTTAAAGACACACCTATGTTGTTGCTTCTATCTTGTTTTTTAAGACGATATTAATCTTAAATAATTTTATTTGTTTTATTTATCATTGGTATTATTTTATTTATTATCTTACGTATTTTTATCCTTTTCACTGTTCACTCCATTTACTTATCTTTTGTCAGGGTTTTTATCCTATCTTATGTTTTTAGTTTTTTAGGTTTAACTCCAGTGTTTCGTCAGGGGTGTCCTCCACACTGGGAGCTGTGTCTGGGCTGCTGCTGGGGGTGCTGTCCTTGGGTACCCTCGGCCCGGCCGACTGTTGTCTGTCGGGGTCGGGGGCCTGGGCAGTGGTGCATGGTGTATGGAGGGTGGGAGGGAGGGGCTTTCTTTGTAATTGTTTTGTCTTTTGTGTGTAAAGCACTTTGTGTTGCATGTCAGTGCATGAAAAATGCTCTATAAATAAAGTTTTGTTTTGATATATATATATGTATATATATATATGTATATATATATATATATATATATATATATATATATATATATATACACACACACATATATATATATATATATACACATACATACATACATACATACACACAAACACACATATATATACACATATATATTTATTTATACACAGATAGATAGATAGATAGATAGATAGATAGATAGATAGATAGATAGAGACAGCAACAATATTGGACTCAGTACTGGTAATGTAGCTTTCCCATTGGAAAATTACCCCTTTCTCTTTCTAGCATATAAGGGGGGCTGCACTTGATAACTGTAGACGCTAGGTGGCAGCAGAGTGCTTGAATCCTGATGACAGGATTTTACTTTATCCCCTTTTTGACAACAATGTGCTCAGCAATGCCAGAGGGGCGCAGTCTTTATTTCGGCTGGTCGACTCCACAGGAAGTAGATGGATGTAGTCTAATGGTATGTTAATATGACTGCTTCAGCTGATATTTAACTTCAACAGCTCTTCTTCGAACTAAGTTAAATTAACTAAAGATGTGTAATGTTAAATAACCCAGATTAACCTGTGATAAAACTTTAACTAGTGGTTCAGGTATACAACATATAACTACTTATTTTTCAGTCGGCATTGCATATACCCACTTTTCTGATTTTGGCAATCTAACCCGCGACAACACATTAGTTAAGATTTGCTCCTCCAAACGTAGCCTACTTTATTCAGTGCCTTGTTAGATTAGTCAGCCTCGCACGCAGTTATTATTACTACTTTTGTCTGTATTTTCACGTCTCTACTGCACCTGCTATTCAAGCTCACCACAGAGGAATGGTTTAAAAAAAAAAGATAACCAAACACCAAATTTGTTACAAAGGCTCTTGCTCAGTGTGACAATGCACCTTGTGGGGCCTGGAAGACCTGTTGGACGATGGCCCGTTAAGGTCCACTCCAATGCTAATTAGGTATGTAGTCAGAGTAGCCATCCTGGCCCGGCCATGCTGCTGCTGTCTGCTACACACACACACACAGAATGTGAAGAAATAAAACATAATTTTATTTGACTGTGTCCCTGTCCCGGGAAATGGATAGAGGGAAAAACCCCTCTCCCCTACTTACTACATTTCACAAGCTCAAACAATTCATACTTTTAGTCTTACTTGTGTATTATGTTTTTGATTCTTTTTTTTTTTTTTTTTACATCTTGTTGAGCAATAAAGGACATCGAAATCTTGAAACAGCTTACATTGTAAGAAATGTTCTATTGTTCTATGTTTTATTTAACTGGAGGAAGAGGAGCACTGTGGTGCGTCTCTTTGTGCATCATGTGGTGCGCGGATCTGAGACCTCTGATCGGACAGGACAGTTTATAAGAACTATCATTCTGATTGATAGGGGATGGGGTGTGGGTGGGTGAAATAATTCATCTTTAATGAGGAACATATTAATAACATACCCTGCAATGGACTCCAGTAGCGGAAACATTAAGTGCGTTTCCCCCCATACGCATGAGACAGAGTATAGTTTAACTTCACTGAATATTGAAATCTCCCGACTCCTGAGCTCCATCACTGCTGTTTCCTCTGGAGAGTATCGTCTGTACTGTCCTGTTTATAACTACAGATTTGAGTTTTTGCTGCTCAAATGAGCCATGATGTTGGCTGCAAGGACATTATTACATGCATGGAAAGGAAACCTTTAAATGACTGCAAGCAGCCTTTCTTATCATTAAAGCATAGTGTACATGCGTTGTGAGCTTGCCTATGAAGGTGCATCTTACTATAAGAATACTGAGCCATCTAAATAGCAAGTAAAAAACTGCTCCATTGACTTCAAGGGCCCATGTTATTACAGCAAACACTTTCTGCTGCTCCAAGATGCACCAGCAAAGCATAATATTGTTGCTAGAGGGAGTCAATGAGGAAATAAAACAGCATGTCTGGTTCCAGAGAGAGAGAAATTCAGGGCCCTGATGTGTTCACGGTAGTCTGGACTGCTAACATGTGTCACCTCGTGGTTGTTGGTGCGCACTGCAGCTAATGCAAAATAAGCCTGATAAAATAGAAGTCCCCCCTCCTTTTCTGCCATGTCGCGGCACCTTTAACACCACGGCAATGGCGTCCTCTGAAAGGAGAAGCATCTGTAGGTGGATTTTGCATTTGGAGTCCTGGAGGATGGAGGAGAGCCATTTGCAGCATTTCTCAGATCCAACCAAAACAATGGAGAAAAACCTGCATACCAGAGCAGACTTCACAGCCTCACTAGGGTAATTTCTAGAGGGCGAGCCTCTGCTGAGAATTCAAATGACCAACATGACCAGCAGAGTGACTAAGACAGTTCTTTAGGAGCTGCTGGGATCAGAACCTCATTATAGGTCTTCAGTTAATCTGCCATCATTCCCTGTACCCCTCCTACTGCTGAGAACTGAGGAAGACCACCGATCAGCAAAGCTAGACAGGATGAAAAACACCTGGGAACAACAAAAGTTGCTGCACATGCACATTCCTTTGATATGGCCTCCTATGATCCTGAGCCTGTCCCATCACCTCACACTAAACAGAACGATGTATCCAAGCTTGAAAAAAAGGTAGAAGAGCTAACAAAACAAGTGGAAAAATTGAGCTACAAGCAAAAGCTGGCACAGATTCAAAAGACTTTTTAAAGAATTTCCCTGGAAGGTCCCTTGAATGCCAAGAGCATGGTTCTACTTACAGAGCAAAGAAGACAGTCACATTGCTGCTCACTGTTCAAACGAACAGCCGTCAGACATCACATCAGGCTGCATGATGAGATACCCTTCAAGGAGAGGCCAAGCTATCCGTCCATGTGATGGAGAGGCAGTCAAGCAATGTCTAAAGGAACTGCTTGATGCAGGAATCATCCAGGAATCAAGAAGCCCCTTTGCATCACCAATAGTTTTTGTGCAGAAAAAGAATGGCTTGATACAGCTGTGCATTGACTACAGGAAGTTAAATGCTTGAACCATCAAAGCACATTTGCCCTTCTGTCAAATGGTTCTCAGTCATGGTTCTCAAATCTCACCAGGTTGAGGCAGATGATGAAGATAAGTCTTAAACTACTTTTGTGTGCCCCCCACGTCTTTGAATTCAATCACACCGTTACAAATTTTCTAAACACTTTCCAGCGCCTTATGGAGCTGTGTTTTTGACCTGCACCTGAATTAGGGCTGTCACTTTTTCACAAGATTGAACAAATTTGAAATGACCGGAATTATGCAATCAACCCAGTTATTACAGTTTGAATATGAACTTTTCAACCCATGTTTGAATGAATGTTCGAATTTTGAATAAAAAGTGACAGTCTAATCTAAATGAGGTGTTTCTGTATGTGAAGTGAAGCTCATGAAAGTGCTGAACCTCCTTAAAGCCTATGGCTTTAAGCTGTCTCCAGATAAATGTCATTTCTTCAAGACTTCATGTAAATACCTTGGTCATGTGGTCGATGCTAAAGGAGTCCCTACTGATCCTGACAAGATATTTGCATTGAAAGATTGGCCCCACACTTTCAATCAGGGATTCACATGTTTTCGGGGCTTCAGTGGATACCATCAACATTTCGTCGTGGGATGTAGTCTGACAGCAGGTAACTATTAGGCCAGCCAAGGTCTTTCCAAAAGTGAAATTATCACACTCACAAGTTTCAGTTCTTAGCACTAAAGTGGGCTGTTTGTGAGAAGTTAAATAACTACCTCTATGGCACTAGCTTTACTGTACTCACCGATAACAACCCCTCACTTACACATGCTGATGCTAGATGCTGCTGGACATAGCTGGCTGGCTCTACTTACCAGTTCTCCATTGTATCAAACACGCCAAGGCAGCTGTGATGCTGATGGGTAGTCACGACAACCTCAAGCCCCTTCTCATGAGGATGAAGCCTTCTTTAAAGGAGATGAATTGACAAAAATTTATGATGATTCTTACCTTGTTGTGTTTTTCCCTACCAGTTTTCCGACTCCTTTTTTAGTGTGTGTGTGTGCTTGTGGGCATAGTGTCATTGCTGCAGCAGAGAGACGCACCTGTCTATCATCAGCTCATCAACTGCCTCTACATAACCCTGGTCTTCACCTCTCATCTGGTGACTCTCCAGCACTATTCAAGTATAGTATCATGTGCCTTTTGATCTCTTGTGGATTATTTCATGTTTATTGTAACACAGTGTTTTTGCTTGGCTAATATGTGCATATACCTCAGCTGTCTCTCTACTCAGCAATCAGCTCAACTGCCTTCACCTCCTCACCTGTGATTCCTGCTTCTCTCTGGAAAACAAGTGAGATCACTCCACTCTGGCTCAACCCATTCATCTGCCTGCCCTCGTCCTCGTCAAATTCCCTTTTGTGAAAATAAACTCACACCTATCTTTGTGTCTCTGGTTCTGGGTCTGCCAGCAACCAAAACATAACAGATCTATCTATCTCACATGTCATCAGTTGTTTGGAGAGAGCTCTTACGTTGATGAAGGTTCTCAGGGATCTAGGTCATGGTAATTCTAAGTGCTGTATCGTAGGCAACTGGACTTGTTTCAGTTTCTTGAAGATGTTTCACCTCTCATCCAAGAGGCTTCCTCAGTTCTTAAAATCTTGAATCCAGCTACAGATAGACAAATCTTGAGCATCCTGATGCCGCACTTCTTCTAAGGCAGACCATGTGAAACTTGAGGCCCACAGTCGCAAGATAAAATCTTATGTTTATCAGAACTGGCCGGCCGGTTTATAGCACGAACACCACCAACATTCCACCGCGGAATTTTAATGATTGGATTGTTTAATTCTTGGTTAATAAATACTATTGGTTAATTGATCCTAATTAAGACTATAAAAACCCTGGGATGATTGCATGCATTCATGGCTTGCCTACTGCTACTAGATGCTTTGGCAACCAGGCCTCACGGAGAGAGGGTGTTTTTAGAGATCCCACAGATCTGTTTGATGAGACAGATGAATTTCTGCTAAGTCGTTTTTAGTCACGAGCACTACTTATGGAATTGTGCAATAACCTGGAGCCTCAGCTTAGGCGAAACACACGCCAGTCAAATCCCTGCCTCCACAACTCCATGTGCTCAGTGCACTCAGAGTTTTTGCCACAGGATCATTTCAGAGAGAGGTCAGGCATTTCACAGTCCTCTTTGAGCCGTGCGCTTCCAAGAGTACTGAAAGCAATAATATCACTCATGCCCCAGTATATATTGTGAATAACAGTAAATTGTTTTAGGCTGTCACCTCAGCCTCTCTCTGTGTTGTGTCTGTTGAGCTAGTAAAGGACCGTGGACTGCCATCTAGTGGCCAGTCTTGGTGAGGGTAGCAAGGTATAAAAAGGAGGAGACTATGAGCCCCGTAAGCCCCACCTGTGCGCATCCTCACCTGTGCGCATCCTCACCCGTGTGCATCTCCATCACTTTTCCCCTTTGTCTCTGCTGGGTTGGTGCGGCGTCTGTGCTGCAGTCTCTTTGTTTGGATTATGCGTGGTTCTCCGAGTAAGTTTGCCTTTAACCACGTAATGCAATCATGTACCATCGTATGTTGATTAGGTTGCTGCGGTCTGTTTTTAAGTTTGTTTTATTGTTATTAGGAGGATGGTTCTCCAGACGGCACCTTCAACATAACAAACAATTAGCTCCCTTGGTATAGTGGAACGAGGTATGTGGACTCGAATTTTGGGCTACTACTTATTTATTTATTTTGAGGGATGCCACCAATACTGTTTTGACATGGTCGATCGAGTTAATGATTTTAAACGTTTTCCAATAAATGTATCTTTATTTTTCTATTGAATGAGGGTTTGGAAATTGTAAATTAAATGTTTATGTATTTAATCTAATCTTTCTTTTTTTTTCTGTATTTCTCTTTCATAGTTTTCATGGTGCTACAGCAGATAATAAAATTTAAGCACCCGTTTGAATCTCTCCGCTTCATTTATTGACGCCAAGGGTCCGCTACAGTGAAAACTCGACCATCACGTCCGAGCCAATCTCCTTTGTCACCTGACGTCAGCAGCCGACGCAGCCTACAACCTGGGCACATGGACAAGACCAGTAAAGGAACAGTGCTCAACCTTTAAAGGTACAGCGAAAAATGCAGTGAGAGACACTGGACTGAAACAATAAAGAAACGGGAAAAAGAAAGAATGGAGCAACGCACTGCATGCCGCCTTTGAGTTAAATGTCAAGAAATAAACTCACAACTATCAAGGGTTTAAGAGTTAAGTGTCTGGTAAATGTTACAGTAGCCCACGTATTTTCCATCCCTGAATGATACATTTACAATGTTTCTCTAAAGGTTGAAAAAGTAAAGTGCAATATAACCCTTTATGATTATGGTAATGGTGTGTTCATTTTGGTCAGTTTGATACATTTTTGTTAAGAATTTTGTGAATGTGTGAAGGGATTACTTTGTGAACGAAAAGGACCACAGCCTAGAATTCTGAATACAACCTTTTTAATAAAACAAGCATTCAAAATGTCACTTAAATCACAAGGGATAGATAACATCAAGGGTCAACCATCCAGGTCCAGCTCCCGTGAAAGAACTTTAACAGACAAGGGTCGAGAGTTGCGGGAAGAGAAGGCTAAACAACATGAGAAAAACTTCAGTAAGGGATACAACTCTTGGAAACAAACGGCAAGGAACTCCAGAATTAAACTGAAGGCGTTTTGTGCACTGGATGACCTTGATAATATCCAACAAACCATAAAAACCAAACATGACACAGTGTGTGAACTCTATGAGCCTATTAGACACAACTGCATTTCCACCCCAGAAATTACTAAGAAAATGGATGCCTGCATCTCCCTCACAGCTGAGATCTGCGGCTTCGCTTGTAAAAGAAAAGAAACTAATGCAGAGGCATTTAATGATGAATTGGAGAAAGAGAGGGTGAGGGAGACACTAAACAAAAATAATCATGGCTCCATTTTTGGATACACCAACACGGAGACAGTAATCTCAGAGGCGTCCTCAGTCCATTCCTCTCCTCAATCCAAACGAGCTGAGGCTAAAGCAGAGCCTTCACTAAAACTGGGAAGGGCAAAGGCAAGGCAGAAAACAGAGACATCCTCAATCCACTCTGCTCTCTCCACAGCCTCTAGCAAAAGAGCAGAGGCCGAAGCAGAGCTTGCGGTAAAACTGGAAAAGGCAAAGGCAATGCAAAAGATTCAAGCTCAACAAACAAAATTGTGCAAAATGGAAAATGAATGGAAACAGAGTGAAGCAAAAATGTTGGCAGAAATGAAACAGAAGGAGGCTGAAATGCACCTAAAACGAGAAAAAGAGAAGTTGAGGTTAAGACAGCTAGAAGCTGAAAACGAGGTGGAAGTGGCAGCAGCCCGGGTGAGAGCCTATAAAAATCTTGAAGGCAGTGTGAAGAATCATGGAGAGGAGAGTGAGCCTGCTGAGATCCTCTCTGTGCACCAAAGGGTGGAGTCCAGCTATTCACTAAACCCACGGGCTGTGCCATTCCAACCTCAGATACCTCCTGAAATAACAAGTCAAGACACAGCCAATCTAGCCCAAGCCATTGCAAGCTCTTTAAGTGTAAGCAGGCTGTCTCCCCCTGAACCGATAACATTCTCTGGTGACCCTTTAAAATGTATTGACTGGAAGATCTCCTTCATGGCCCTTATTGACCAGAAGCCCCTCCCAGTTTGTGAAAAGATGCTTTATCTTAAACACTATCTTGCAGGAGAAGCACGCAAGGCTGTGGAGGGATTCTTTTACAGGAATTCTGAAGATGCCTATTACAGCGCTTTGGCATTGTTAAAGGAAAGATATGGAAATCCTTTCATCGTTCAAAAAGGCCTTTCGTGACAAACTTATGAAATGGCCCAAAATCAGTGGAAGTGACCCTCCAGCCCTCAGAGAATTCGCAGACTTCTTAAAAGGTTGTGCTGAGGCTATGCCCCATGTTAAGGGGTTAGCCATCCTAAATGACTGTGAGGAAAACCATAAATTATTGAAGAAATTACCAGACTGGATCGTGCGCCGATGGAGTAGAATTGTTGTTGAGTTGGATGCATCTGGTGACTACCCAAGCTTTTCACGTTTTACAGATTTCATGCAAAAGGAAGCCCGGATAGCATGCAATCCCATCGCCTCCCCATTTCTGATTAACTCCAAAGCCATGGATGACAGATTACCTAAAAGAGCAAATACTCTGAATACTAGCACCCAGTCTAATAACTCTTCTGCTGGGATGCATAGAACAGCCTATTTCAAATCAAAACCATCTTGCCCAGTCTGCGAGGATGAAACGCTGTGATGAAGCACCCGCTCCCTCACTGTTTGTTTAACCCTTTTTTTTTTGTTCAAGAAGGTTGACATACACAGTTTTCTGTTTTCTTTATTTAAATTATGTTCCAAAACATTCTTGAGAAATACAAAGGATTGTACTCAACATTATAGTTGGAGAAGGGAAGAAGTTTGTTGCTCAAATTATATTAAAAACATGCTATAATCAAGACAATAACCTGCAAGAGTTTGGGTCCTTTGTGGTGGCCATCTTGTGCTGGTGAGGAAAGAGGAGGCGCGCCTCAAGAGAAGCCCTTTTATATGGTGTAAGAGTAGGCGTATGCTCATGTCTGATTGGATAGTGGATGTGTGAGGAAATTTCAGATAATTGAGATAAAATACTAAGTGATGTACATTTGATTTGTTTGTTTTGAATATACAGTACTTTTCTTAACATGTGCAAGAATAAAGTTAGATCTTGCTGGTAGGTGTAAAGTTTAGAAAACTATGTGTATTTGTTATTTCACCTTGTCAACTCTCCTTTTTAGAGGTCTGCCCTGATAGGCCAGTTTGAACTGGAAAGTGGAGAGAGCAGGTTGTTTTTTTTTCCTTTAAGAGCAGCACCAGAGCCGTGTGAAGGAGGTTTTCTTTGTGATATGTTTGTTTGAGACTATTAATAAAAGTCTGTCTATTTTTTCCTTCAAAACTCCCTGCCCAGTTTTTTGTTTTTTGCTTCTTTGTTCATTGTTCACTGTTCTTGTTTGAGACATCGCGGGTAAGGTTACATAAAGGCTCACAGGTTGAAAAGAATATATGCATCATCAGGATTATAAGATAGTTACGCTAAACGTCAATGGGCTGCACAATCCGATTAAAAGGAGTAAAATCATAGCAAAAATGAAACGAGAAAAGCTGCAGGTAGTCTTTTGGCAAGAGACTCATCTGTCTTCTTTAGAACATGAAAAGTTGAAAAAACTTGGATTTCAAAATACCTATTACTCATCTCATAAATCAGCCCGTAGGAGGGGAGTGGCTATACTGATCCCTAATGCAGTAAATTTTGAATTTGTTTCAGAAGTGAAAGACAAAGAAGGGAGATTTGTTTTAGTAAAGGGTAAATTAGACAACCAAGATGTAACTTTACTTAATGTATATGCCCCCCCAGGGAGCAAAAAAATGTTTTTTAAGAAACTATTCGACTTGATAGTCTTGGAAACACAGGGAACTCTAATTTGTGGCGGTGATTTTAATATTCAACTTCAACCCAAGTTAGATACATCTAATCAGCGCCAAAAGAAAAGTCCAAACGTCATATTAGTCCAGCGGATGCTCGCAGAGCTCAGCCTGATTGATGTGTGGAGAGAGTCTCATCCCGGGAAAAAACAGTTCACCTACTATTCCCCATGCCACTCTGTATATTCACGAATTGATTATTTATTTATGTATAAATCAGATTGGCACAGGGTGAGGGAGTGCAAGATAGGGATTAGGGACGTATCCGATCACTCAGGGGTCTACCTAACTCTGCGCCTAACTAATCAATGGAAAAATACACTTTGGAGACTGAACATGAGTATCCTAAATGACAAAACAGTACAAATACAGATTCAACAGGAATTCAAAACATATTTACAAGATAACGATAATGGAGAGGTTTCTCCAATCATTTTATGGGACGCAGCAAAGGCAGTTATTCGAGGCAAAATTATTGCCCTCACGGCCTTTCGGAAAAAAGAAAAACAAAGAAGACTTGTTGGACTACAAGAGGAAATGAAGTTATTAGAAATTAGACACATGGAACAAAAAGACCCTCAGATATTAACTAGAATAAACAAAATTAAACAAGATATAAATGGTATATATGATGAGGAAATTGAAAAACAACTTAAATTTACCAAACAAAGGTACTATGAGACGGGGCATAGGGCGATGAAATTACTCTCCTGGAGGATACGAAAACAACGTGTAAAGAACACAATTTATAAGATTAGAAATCCCAAAACGCAAAAGATCTGCAGCAATCCGGAGGATATTCAACATGCATTTGAACTATATTATAAAGACCTGTATACCCAACCAGCCATGGCAGAAACTATGACCATAGAGACTTTTCTAAGCTCTCTAGATCTACCGTCTATAGGAGAACAACAAAATAAAGAAATTACGACTGAGATAACAGCAGAAGAACTGTATAAAGCCATTTCAAGATTAAAAACTAATAAAGCTCCGGGTTCAGACGGCTACCCGTCTGAGTGGTATAAAACATTTAAATTACAGATTACACCTGTTCTGCTTAATTGTTTCAACCATATATTGAGAACAGGGGAAGCCCCCCAATCATGGAAGGAAGCAGTTATCTCTATCATCCCAAAAGAGGGAAAAGATAAAAATGCATGCAGCTCATACAGAGCAATATCAGTCTTGAATGTAGACTATAAATTATTTGCTTCAATCCTATCTAAGAGACTGGAGTCCATTGTCCCGGAGCTGGTAGATTTGGATCAAACAGGCTTTGTATTAAACAGACAGACACAGGATAACTTAAGGAGAACACTACAGGTGATGAGTCACATTACATCAGAAAACATCAGTGCAATGTTGATCAGCCTAGACGCCGAAAAGGCATTTGACTCGGTGGGGTGGGATTATCTATATAGTGTACTTGCAAGATTC
The DNA here is from genome assembly GCF_040436345.1 of Pagrus major. Taxonomy (NCBI): domain Eukaryota; kingdom Metazoa; phylum Chordata; class Actinopteri; order Spariformes; family Sparidae; genus Pagrus; species Pagrus major. The sequence continues at coordinate 3,186,478 of NC_133223.1, read as the reverse complement.
GGCTTTAAAGATGGTTTTATTACATGTATTCGAGCGTTATACTCTTCTCCAACAGCCAGGATCAGGGTGAATGGACACCTGTCACAAACTATTAACTTGGAAAGAGGGACATGCCAAGGCTGTCCCCTGAGTCCGACCCTATTTGCGCTGTTTATTGAACCTTTAGCTCAAGTGATTAGAGAGGACTCTGAGATAAAGGGAATTAAGATTAGAGGAGAAGAACATAAGACCTGTATGTTTGCAGATGATGTCCTGCTCTTCATTACGAGTCCTGACTCAAGCATCCCTAAATTGATGTCCCTGCTAAAAAAATATAATTCATACTCAGGATATAAGCTAAATATCCAAAAAACCCAAACTCTCACATTTAACTATACCCCCCACCCAGATATTGAAGGAAAATATAATTTCAAATGGGACTTGCCCCAAATAAAATATTTAGGAATAAACCTCACTAAAGATATGTCAAGACTTTTTGAAAACAACTACAGCCTTATTAATAGAGAGATCAAATCCGACATTTCGAGATGGTCCCTCCTCCCACTTGATATGAGTAATAGAATAGAAATAATTAAAATGAATGTGTTGCCACAGCTTCTTTATCTCTTCCAATCGTTGCCTCTAGAAGTACCCCAAAAACAATTTGATGAGTGGAATGCCTGGATCTCAAGGTTCATTTGGAACAGTAGAAGACCCAGGGTCCAGTTTAAGACACTGCAGCTGAAAAAAGAGAAGGGAGGAATAGCTTTACCATGCCTACAGGATTACTACTACGCTGCACAACTGAAACCCTTAATATACTGGTGTTCTCCAAATTATGAATCTAAATGGAAAGGCTTGGAAATCACGCAGATAAGAATTCCAGTACAATCTATAATAGGAAGTAAAAACCAAGCAGAAAAATATTATGACAGCTTGAATGAATGGACTGTATTCACTCTTAAACTATGGTTTAAAGTTTTGAGGAAATTACAAATAGAGAAACAGGCTAGGGTCTTAAATTGGGTAGCATATGACCCGGAGTTTGAACCTGCTAATTTGGATGGGGGCTTTAAGCAGTGGGTTAGGAGGGGTATCACATCCTTTTGTTCCCTCACTTCAAATAGTAGATTCCAGAGCTATGAGTTGACACATTTGGACTGGAGAAGCAGGACTTTTTTAGATACCTGCAAGTCAGAGACTATTACAATAAAAAATTACAAATCAAGGAGGAGAAGGAATGCAATTTGATCTCTATATTTCATGATGCTTATAAAAAAAAGATAACAAAAAGTTGATCTCGAGAATATACGAAAGTATACAAGCCTCTAAAAAGCATTCTACGATATCTATAAAGCAAAAATGGGAGAGGGAGTCAGAAACACAAATATCAGAGGAAACCTGGTGGGAAATATGTGAGACACAAGCAACCACTGCAAGCTCAAGATCGTTAAGAGAGTTTGGCTGGAAGAATGTAGTGAGGTTCTCCTAAGATAACAACATTACAAACAGGCTCGCAGAACCGAGGCCTCTGTTGGAGACAATGTGGAACTTCTATGGCTAATCACTTTCATGTTTTCTGGGCCTGTCCAAAAATCCAATCATTCTGGAGGGAGGCGTCGACTGAGATAAATAAAATAATAGGATTGGATCTAGGTTTCTCTTTTACTAATTTATATCTCGGTAAAACCCCAGAAACAGTCCCACATAAGGACAAATACTTATTGAAAATTCTCTTGGCAAGTAGCAGAAAAGCTATAACTAGAAAATGGCTGCAACCAGAACCCCCAACATTGGCCCAGTGGTATGGGATCATTCAAGAAATTTATTGCATGGAGAGACTTACTTTTGTTTTGAGACTCCAGTTGGAGAAATGCACTGAACGCTGGGAAAAATGGATTGTGTATGCACCTTAAATGGCATGACATTATACCATGATGTATGTATATATGTATGTATGTGTAAAAGAATATTGTAACCTTGACTGTGCCCATGATGATCTCATGTTCCTTCTACATGGAAAAGAATAAATAAAAAGTTTAAAAAAAAAAAAAACTCTCTGCCCGCGTGATGTTTTATCTTCCACCAGTCTATCCTGCACCTCACCTTACAACAATTGGTGGCAGCGGTGGGATATTAATACGCCTGTGAAGAGTTGTAGTTGGACTACTGACTAAATGAGAGGTGTAGGACGTGGAAGAGGTCGTGTGACAAGAACCACCACCTTGGCAGATATGGAGGAAAGAAATGCTGAAAGAACAAAAGAGTTTGAGCCACCACCTGACGGAGCCACAGCCTCCGAAAGTGAAGAAGAACCAGTGGTAAGGCCAAAAGTAGTAATGGTCTGTGCTGCAAGGGAAGAACTCTCTGCACCAGTTTTTTTTGTGAAGAAATGAGAGAGTTTATGCGCCAGTCTAGACAAACTGAGGCAGTACTTTTTGAACAGATTAAGCAGCTAAAAAGTGAAATGGTACCAAAGGACTGGTCGTCAGAAGAACATTTTGAACAGCCTGTCCAAGGTTATCCCTTTCCTGTGCCTGTTGGTGTCACCAGGCTGCAAGCTGAACCCCCCACACTTCTGCTAACAGATGAGCAACCTGGAAAATTCCCTCCAAGCTAGTGGGCCTGTCTTTTCATCACAACAGCTGCCAGCTCAGCGTCAACTGCAGGCTGCTCCACCAACCAGAACTACAGGATCCCATGTCAGTGAACCCAGAATACCTGACTTTAAAGAAGGAGAAGATCCAGAGAGCTTCTTTGTTCGCTTTGAGTGGATAGCTAGAACATGGAGATGGCAGCCAGTTGAATGGGCAGCCAGAGTGGTCACCTTATTGACAGGAAAAGCACTTGAGGCCTATGCGGGAATGGATGAAGAACAGTCCTTTAAATAAAAAGGTGACTTTTGGGAAGCCAAGGTTTGGAGAGGGCAGACCTTACAGTTTGCCTGTTGTCGGCAGTAAGGACACTGGGGTTGGTAAGAAACCTGTTCAACCAAACTTAAAATCTAACTTTATATGTTATTACTGTCAGCAGCCTGGCCACAAAGCTTCGTTGTGTCCTTTAAGAAAATCAAAGTCAGTTGAGTTGTGTTGTGTACCCCGTTCAGAAAGTGGTGACAATGTTAATGACAATGAAATGATTCCCCACAAACATGTAGTGGATGTCACAGTTAATGGTAAGGTGGCAAAGGCGCTGGCTGACACTGGTAGTTCACAAACCTTGGTAAAGTCCAGCTTACTCTGTAGTACTCTAACTAACTTTGATCAAAGTGTAAATATCACATGTGTTCATGGATGTAAGAAAGAGTATCCAACTGCAGATGTGATCATTGAGGTTGAAGGGCAAGCCTTTATGCTAACTGTTGGAGTGCTAGATCACCTAGCCTATGATGTGATCCTTTGAGAAGATTTGCCCATCCTAGACAACTTGGTCCAGCAAAATTCTGTAGCATACTCCTGTGCTGTAGTTACACGCTCTGGGACCAAGGGGTTAGAACCCCTTCCAGGTGCAGATGATAGTTTGTATGAAGGGGGGAGTAAGGTTAAGAAGACAAAACGACAACGCCGTCAGGAGAAAAACAAAAATTACGACAAAGTTAAATGTCCTGTACCTGTTCTCCCTGTAACCCCCCTCATTGAACCCCAATGGCAAATTCGGACAATTTCAGAGAGAGTCAGGAGAATGACTCTTCTCTAAAACCTCTTTTTGCAAAAGTGTGTGAAAGAGATGGGGTGCAGGAAGCAGGCACAGGGGGGCTAAAAAGGTTAATTGGGGATCCCTTCATCATGAAAGACAACCTTTTGTATTTGGCAGATATTGAGAAACCTAGGCTTGTTATTCCAAAAGAGTTTCGTCAAGTAATCCTGCATTTGGGTCATACTGTTCCGTGGGCTGGGCATTTAGGACGGGCTAAGACCTATAACCGCATTGCTCAGCGCTTCTATTGGCCAGGCATATACAAAGAGGTACTGGAATATTGTAAAACACGCCATGAATGTCAGGTTGTAGCCCCCACCAAACTTTCAGACCGAGGCCCATTACAACCATTACCTATCATGAGTGTGCCTTATGAGAGAATAGCCATGGATATAATTGGTCCCCTACCAAAAAGTAGCAGTGGACACAAGTTTGCCCTGGTCATATGTGACTATGCAACCAGATACCCAGATGTCTATCCTCTGCGCTCTATTCAGGTCAAACATATAGTTAGATGTTTAGTGGAATTATTCTCTAGAGTTGGCATCCCTGAAGAGATCTTAACCGATCAAGGTACAAACTTTATGTCACATCTGATGAAGTCACTGTATTCCCAACTTGGTGTGAAAGGGATAAGAACAACGCCATACCACCCGGAAACAGATGGTCTTGTTGAGCGATTTAATGGTACACTGAAACAAAAGTTGAGGAAATTTGTGGTTGATACAGGCAAAGACTGGGATAAATGGTTGCCTTTCATTTTGTTCGCATATCGAGAAGTACCACAGGCTTCAACTGGTTTCTCCCCTTTTGAGTTGTTGTATGGCAGACAGGTTAGAGGCCCTTTGGACATGCTGAAGGAGAACTGGGTGGCTGGTGAGGCAACGTCAACAACAACCAGCATCATCTCCTACATTCTGCAGATGAGAGACAAACTGGAAAGTTGCAGAGGAAAAGTCAAAGAACACATGCAGGAAGCTCAACATAAACAAAAGGTATGGTACGACAAACATGCTCGTGAAAGAGAACTGAAGACTGGTCAGAAGGTGTTGGTACTGCTTCCGACTGGGCCAAGCAAGCTGCTAGCTAAATGGCAAGGCCCTTATACAGTGACCAGAAAGGTGGGCCCAGTAACATATGAAATTTTCTGTCCTGATAATTGTAAACAAAAACAACTGCTCCATGTAAACCTGTTAAAAGAATACCAGGACAGAAACAACCAGGAAACGGGCGGGGACCATGTGCTGATGGTCTAGGATGTCCAGCCTGATGGAGATGATGTGGTGGAGGCTGATATGGTGCCTCTCAGAGAGAAGTGTAAACCCCAGACCCCTCCAGAGCATCTGAGGTTGGACCAGTGGCATCAACTGGGTGAGCTTAAACAATGTTTCCCGTCGTTGTTCTCAGAAAGACCTGGCCGAACTGATGTGATAAAACATAATATTGTTCTGAAGGACACTAAACCTGTTCGCCTGAAGCCTTACAGAATTCCAGAACGAATGATGGAACCACTGAGGAAGGAGGTGCAGGTGATGTTGGACATGGGAGTCATTGAACAATCTAGAAGTGAGTGGTCAAACCCTATAGTGCTTGTTCCTAAGAAAAACTCCACTCAACCTCGCTTCTGTTCAGACATGAGGAAACTGAACAGTGGCAAGTGCCTCTCGACCCAGCTTGCAAAGAATATACGGCTTTCCAGATTCCAGGAATGGGTTTGTTCCGTTACACTGTGTTACCTTTTGGACTTCACGGAGCGCCTGCGACCTTTCAAAGACTAATGGACATTGTTCTTAATGATTGCTCCAGGTTTGCAGCTGCCTACCTTGATGATGTGGTAATCTACAGTGAATCCTGGGAAGAACACCTTGCAGCATCTTGAAGTTGTTCTGGGCAAGATACAGGAAGCCGGTCTGACCCTGAATGCAAACAAGTGTTCTTGGGCTCAAGAGGAGGTGAAATACCTTGGGTACCTGGTTGGCCGTGGGCAAATAAAGCCACAAATAGAAAAGATAAAGGCCATCCAGATGATTCCCAGACCCCTGACCAAAAAGCACATGAGGTCCTTTTTAGGACTGGTGGGGTGGTACAGAAGGTTTGTTCCCCATTTTGCTACTTTGGCAGCACCACTCACCGACCTAACAAAAAAATCAACCACTAAACTGATTTGATTTGAAGATCCTGTGTTGCAGAGCCCTGACTTCACTAAACGATTCCTTGTGCAGGTTGATGCCTCTGATGTTGGACTAGGAGCAGTGCTAGCCCAGGGAGAGCCTGGCGAAGAGAAACCTGTCCTGTTCTTGAGTAAGAAACTGTTTGACCGGGAGAAAAGTACTCTACTGTGGAAAAAGAGGGGCTGGCTATAAAGTGGGCTATTGATTCATTGAAGTATTACCTTTTGGGAAGAGAGTTTGTGTTGCAGACTGACCACAGACCTTTAAAATGGATGCAGTCAAAGCAACATCAAAATGCAAGAGTCCTGCGTTGGTGCCTAGCCCTCCAGCCATACCAGTTCACCATACAGCATTGTCCTGGTAAGGAAAACCTAATTGCTGACTGTCTTTCCCGTTTGCCTGACCTGTGCAAGCCAGAGGGGGAGGATGTGTGAAATGTGATGAAGCACCCGCTCCCTCACTGTTTGTTTAACCCTTTTTTTTTTTGTTCAAGAAGGTTGACATGCACACAGTTTTCTGTTTTCTTTATTTAAATTATGTTCCAAAACATTCTTGAGAAATACAAAGGATTGTACTCAACATTATAGTTGGAGAAGGGAAGAAGTTTATTGCTCAAATTATATTAAAAACATGCTATAATCAAGACAATAACCTGCAAGAGTTTGGGTCCTTTGTGGTGGCCATCTTGTGCTGGTGAGGAAAGAGGAGGCGCGCCTCAAGAGAAGCCCTTTTATATGGTGTAAGAGTAGGCGTATGCTCATGTCTGATTGGATAGTGGATGTGTGAGGAAATTTCAGATAATTGAGATAAAATACTAAGTGATGTACATTTGATTTATTTGTTTTGAATATACAGTACTTTTCTTAACATGTGCAAGAATAAAGTTAGATCTTGCTGGTAGGTGTAAAGTTTAGAAAACTATGTGTATTTGTTATTTCACCTTGTCAACTCTCCTTTTTAGAGGTCTGCCCTGATAGGCCAGTTTGAACTGGAAAGGCGGACTCGTCTGCTATATATGTGAGTGAAAGGGGAGAGAGCAGGTTGTTTTTTTTCCTTTAAGAGCAGCACCAGAGCCGTGTGAAGGAGGTTTTCTTTGTGATATGTTTGTTTGAGACTATTAATAAAAGTCTGCCTATTTTTTTCTTCAAAACTCCCTGCCCGCGTGATGTTTTATCTTCCACCAGGCTATCTTGCACCTCACCTTACAACAACCGCATGGCATAGCTAAGTGCCCTACCTTTGCAGAAAGACCCATTGAAGACAAAAGGGCATTCATTCGAGAAAACCAACTTTGCTTTGGCTGCCTGTGGAAGGGACATATCACAAAGGATTGCAAAAGGCGACACACATGTAGTACATGTGGCCGGCGTCATCCAACCTGTCTGCATGAAGAGAAGGGGAATGTATCCATGGCAACCTTGGAGCAAAATCTTACTCCCACAGAAGATGGCAGAAGTCAGGAAGTCCACAATGTATTTGTCCCACGCCGTCACTCAAAGTTCTTCCTCCACCTCTAACATTGTACCTGTATTTTTGTCATCAGTGAAAGAGCCACACAGAGAGCTGCTCACGTATGCTTTACTTGATACACAGAGTGATTCGACTTTTATTTTGGAAGATTTGCTCAAGGAACTTAATGTGAACGCGTCACCTGTTCAGTTGAAGCTAAGCACAATGACAGCTGTCAACACTATCATAACAAGCAAGATTGCACAGGGTTTGCAAATTAGAGGAATCCACTCTGAAACTCACGTTCAGCTATTCAAGGCTTACTCTAGGGATTTTATCCCAGTGGACAGATCTCATATCCCAACTGACAAGACAGCGCTGCAGTGGCCACACCTGAGACACCTGGCTGACAAACTTTCACCACTGCAAGACTGCGAAGTGGGACTGTTGATCGGATATGATTGTCCATTAGCATTAGCACCTCTGGAGGTCATCAGAGGTGATGGAAATGAGCCCTTCGCACAGAGAACCGAGCTTGGGTGGAGTATAACAGGATCATCTAATCCCCATCTCGACAGACCGGGAAGCCAGAGCTTTGTACACAGAGTTGCAGTGAAGGAAATGCCAATGCCATTAGCCGCTGACGTTCTTAAAATTCTTGAGTCAGACTTTAATGAGAGGGGATGTGAAGACAAGTATGTGTCACAAGACGATGTTCGCTTCATCCAACACCTTAGCGACAACATAAAGCAGAGGACGGACATTATGAGCTCCCCCTCCCCTTTAAGAGTAGCACTTTGCCCTCATTACCAAATAACAAAAGGCTTGCCATTGTTCGCCTGCAACATTTAAGGAAGAAATTGAAGATCAATAAGCAGTATTATGATCATTATAAGACCTTTATGGGGGAAATTATCAGCAGAGGTGATGCGGAGCCAGCACCTCCCATGGCTGAGGGAGAGACTGTTTGGTACATACCTCATCACGGTGTATACCACCCGCAAAAACCAGACAAGTTGAGGGTGGTTTTTGATTGTTCAGCAAAGTTCCATGGAGTCTCCCTCAATGACACTCTCCTGACTGGTCCGGACCTCATTAACTCACTGGTGGGAGTCCTTTGTCGCTTCCGAAAGGAAGCTGTGGCTGTGGTATGTGATATTGAAAGGATGTTTCATCAGTTTTTTGTTCCACCCAGAGTACGGAACTATCTGAGGTTTCTCTGGTGGGAGCATGGAGACTTGGAAACAGAACCCCAGGAATATCAGATGGCAGTTCACCTTTTTGGTGCTGCCTCATCCCCTGGTTGTGCCAACTTTGGCCTTAAGTATTTAGCACAGCAACATAAATCTGCTCATTCTTCAGCCGCAGCTTTTGTTGAGAAGAACTTTTATGTAGATGATGGCCTGACCAGTGTTCCTTCAATCAAAGAAGCCAAGGACTTGATTATTGAAGCTCAAAGGTTGTGCAAAAGGGGTGGTTTGCGTTTGCATAAGTTTAACTCAAACAGGCAAGAAGTTCTCAGCTGTGTTGATCCCTCAGAAAGGGCGACAACTGCTAAATCCCATGATCTCGGTCTAGATGTGACATCAGTAGGGTGTGCGCTTGGCATTCAGTGGTCAATAGAAGATGACACCTTCAGTTTCAAGGTCAACTTCAAGGACCAACCTGCTACTCGCCGTGGTATTTTTTCAGTTGTCGCCTCCTTGTATGACCCACTGGGCTTTGTTTCCCCTTTCGCCTTACGTGGAAAATGCATTTTACAGGAATTGTGTCGCATGGGTAAGGGATGGGATGAGCCCCTTCCTGAGGATGTATACTCACGGTGGGAGGAGTGGAAAGGTGGTCTCCAGAAACTGAGAGAAGTCATGATACCCAGATGCTATCATCCACACAACTTTGGTGACATCATGAGGACAGAACTGCACCACTTCTCAGATGCCAGTAATGTTGGTTATGGTGCATGTTCCTATGTAAGGTACATCAATGACAGAAATGAAATCTACCGCAGCCTTGTGATGACCAAGGCAAGAGTAGCGCCCACAAAAATCATGAACATTCCAAGACTGGAACTTTCTGCTGCTGTAGTCTCTGCCAGAACAAGTGCCATGTTGAAAACTGAACTGGAAATGAAAATCGATGAGGAGTTCTTTTGGACAGACTCTCAAGTTGTGCTGGCATACATCCATATAGACTCAAGAAGGTTTCACGTGTTTGTCCCAAATCGCCTTCAAGTAATAAAGGAAAAAACAGATCCTGGTCAGTGGCATTATGTTGATACATTAGAAAACCCAGCCAACCATGCCTCTAGAGGCCTTCATGTCTCTGAAATCTCCTCAACAAGCTGGATGTCAGGACCCAAATTCCTGTGGGAGCGAGAAGTGAAACCTAGACCTAACTTCTCTACTGAACTGCTGGTGGGTGACCCTGAAGTTAGAGCAGTTCAAGTGAATGTAGCCACTACCACCACCAGTGACTCAAACAACACACTCAGCAGTTTGAGCAGATTTTCATCTTGGACAAGGCTCCTCAAGGTTGTTGCAAGAATTAAGAGGCTAGCATCCAAGCGAGGACATCAAGGTAATCATGTGACTGTTGAAGAACGAGAGGGAGCAGCTGAGGTGGTCATTAAGCTTGCTCAGCAGCAAGCATTTCCCCAAGAGATAAAAACACTTGAAAGAGGATGTAGTCTCCCTAGTTCCAGTCCTCTTTTCCGCCTTGACCCTATTGTGGATAAGGGCCTACTTCGGATTGGTGGGAGGCTAAAGCAATCATCGCTTAGTCGAGAACTAAAACACCCAGTCATCCTTCCAAAAAACTCTCACATTACTAAGCTCATTCTGTCCCATTACCATGACAGAATTTGTCATCAAGGTCGAAGTCGAACTCAAATGGAGCTCAGAGCCAATGGGTTTTGGCTTATTGGTGGGAGTAAATCTGTCGCCAAGCTGATATACAACTGTGTGAGGTGTAGGAAACTCCGACGCCCAGTAGAGGAGCAACTTATGGCTGAGCTTCCAAGGGAACGAGTCGAGGTGTCAGCACCATTCACACACTGTGGTATGGATGTGTTTGGCCCATTTGTCATCAAGAGAGTACGCAAGGAATATAAGAGGTATGGATTGATCCTAACTTGCCTCTCTTCCCGAGCTGTTCACATTGAAATGTTGGAGGATCTGTCAACAGACACATTTATCAATGCTTTAAGGTGTTTCATTAGCCTCAGAGGAGCGGTACGTCAACTCCATTGTGACCATGGAACAAATTTTGTGGGAGCCAGGAATGAGCTCAGAGAGGCACTCAAGCAGTGTGACATCACTCAACTGGAGGTTTACCTGGCTGATAAACAATGTGAGTTCATCTTCAACGCTCCCGCAGCGAGTCATGCCGGTGGTGTTTGGGAACGCCAAATCCGGACTATGAGAAATGTGTTGAGGGCCACTCTTTCTCTCTGTCCTGGTAGACTTGATGATGCCTCACTTCGAACTTTGTTCTATGAAGCTATGGCTATTGTTAACAGCCGCCCGCTAAATACAGATGGAATCAATGATCCCACATCACTAGAGCCCTTGACGCCCAATCATCTTATTCTGATGAAGTCCAAAGTTGCTCTCCCACCTCCTGGTAAATTTGTAAAGGAAGACATGTATGCGACAAAAAGATGGCGACGAGTGCAATATTTGATTGAGCAGTTTTGGAGTCGCTGGAAGAAGGAATACCCCTTGAATGTTTCTACATGGCAGAAGTGGCATGTGCCTCGGCGCAACCTCAAAGTTAATGATGTCGTCATCATCAAGGATGACTTTCTCCCCAGAAACCAGTGGCAGTTGGGACGGGTGGTTGAACCCATTGAAGGAAGTGATGACCTAGTTCGTAAGAGAGTATAAGTCCCTACCTTATGTCAAATTTGACAGGTATTGTTCTAGTTTGATTGATGGATGAGGGGGCGTGTCAATAGGTCAAGGGGTCATGGGAAAAGGGAAGGGGTGGGGGGCGTGGGAAAAACAGGGGAGGGTTGGGGGAAATGGGGGATGATGATGATGGGGAATATTCATTGGTATAATATTATACCATAAAAAAGTTCATTAGGTTTGTATAGAGACATGTCTTGAGTCTTGTTTCTTTTGGGTTGTGATGAAGTAGATCCTCCTGCATGTTTTCAGAGCCCTGTGTGAGAGAAAGAATTTTAGGTCACTTCAGTTGCCTCACACCCACACACACACACACACACACACACACTCACATACCCACGTACACAATAGTTGAAACTACGCCGTTATATTCCTTAAAAGCATGGGGAAAATGTTGTCTATTGTCTAAAATAAGACGGTAAGATTGAGCCGTAACATTGGCGAGTCCCTTTAACCAGTGGGAAAAAAAATGTTGTATGGTGTCTAAATTCATACACCATGATGTCATAATAAAGAATGTGAACAGAAAAAATTTAAATTTAAATCATTCATTTTATTCGCATTGTCTCAGAAAAATATTTAAACGGATCCTCTAGGGGTTCGTTTTCTTTTAATATCTGCAAGACCAGAATCGCCGTTCAAGATGAGAAAGGGTAATGATCTTATTTTCCCCTCGTATATAGGCTATATTTATTTCACATTTTTATGATAGTAAGTATTTATTCTACAAAAAACAGTTGTCGTCCACGCTGAAATTCACCCCGTTCCTCGCAACATTCTGCCAGATCCTCAGGATCATCCAGACGTGTGTAAGTATTCATTTATTTACTTCATTTTATTTCAATTTATTTAGTATACAGTTGATTTACTTTTTATTCTTTTTTTTTTTTTTTAATTAGACGAAGATATTATGGATGATGAACAAAACGATATCCAAAATACAAAAGTGGAAAAAATAAATAGCTGTAAGTCTGTTTTTCTTTTCTTTTTTTTCTCATTTATTAAAAACTTGGTTTAATACTTTTTTTTTTTAATAGATGAAGTGAGGGATGAAGAACTCAAACTGATTGATCTTTCAAAAGTGAAAAATGACGCTCGGGGTGAGTTTTAATTCGCTTTAATTTATGTAGCTATTAATTGTTTTTTTTTGTTTAATTATTTTATTTTTTTTCGTTTTAATAGAACGAATGTTTGAAGGTCCTATCGCCTTTTCGCAATCACAATTTGGTGAGTAAAATGATTCACATTTATCAAAGCATAAACTCTAAAGTAACATATATAATCACGAGTAACGATGGGAAAAAAAACACTTACAGATTTTCCAGAGCCGCCTCTGAGCTGGGATGAACAATTCTGCTCGACACCCTTGAGGGAGTATCCGTCTTCAACACCCGAAAACGAGGCTCTTCAGCCGGCCACTACCAAGGTCCCCGACACGGCTGTAGGAGTTATTGTATCCTCTCCGGTAGCGGTCGTCTCCGCTGCGGACGTCTCCGCTGAAGCACCCGAAAACGAGGCTCTTCAGCCGGCCACTATCTAGGTCCACGACACGGCTGCAGGAGTTGTTGTATCCTCTCCGGCAGCGGCCGTCTCCGCTGTGGACGACTCCGCTGTGGACGACTCCGCTGAAGCACCTGAGAATGAAGCTCTTTTCCCGGCTGTTTCAGAAGACTCTGACGCTGCACCTTTGCTCCGGGTATCTGCGACGCTGTCTGATTCTCCTCCCTACAACCCGGAGGCCGACACGACCGAAAATAACGTCGGATTTCGGTATACATCTTCTGCATGCAACCGCTATAAGTTTTTTTTTTTTAATATTCTCCAGAGTTTGTTTACGTCTTTACTCTTACCCGCCAAATGTTCAAATGAGTATTATGCCCCGGGATGTATGGGTTAATGTTTCCGGGTGTGAGTTAAGATGACAGCGCCACATGCGGCTAAAGTCGGTCATATTTTTTTCTACTCTTAGGTGGAAGAGGAGCGAGACGGCGCTGGGCTCGGTGGATAAGGAGGTCTAAACTGCAGTACCATTTCATGACTGTGACCCTCAAGATGATGAAAGAAATGTTGTCATATACTTTATAATAATAAAATGGAGGATGAAAGGCCTGTAGTTCCGGTCGAATTAGAGGAGGCTGTCAGAGAATTAGACGTGATAGAAAATGAAACAGACTATTTTCAACATTTACAAGATGCCCTTGACACTTTAAATTCAAACAAACATGCAGATTGTGAATCATACTATTTCCAAAATTTACAAGATGCCCTCAACCATTTAAATTCAAATGACACACAGCAGCCCCAGGGGGAGGGGCATCAGCAGCAGCAGCAGCAGCAGCAGGAAGAGACGCAGGAGCAGGAGCCGCAGGAGGGGGGGAATCTGAACCAGATCAGGGATGGGGGTGAGAGATCGAATGTCGAAGACATTAGGCATGATAAATTTAACAATCTAGAGATGAGAAGCGTTTTAACCTTTCCTCAAAACAACGGTGTAACAGATTACGCGACATTTTACCGCGCAATCATGGGAAACCTTGAAAACCTGTCAGAAAGGATAACTGCAGAGGCTAGACCCAACGATATCATTCAATTAGAGTTGATAGGTGACAGTGCGCGACAACACACTTCCCTAACTTATCAAAACGATGCCGGGGCTGTGATGACTGCGTTTCAAGCCGTGCTAGACCAATTGGTACAATCAAATGCGGCAATTATGGACGATGACGGGGTAGAGGTAGTGGTGCAGGGGATACATAATCCTAGAGGGGGTGTCAGGAGAGGTGTAGAAACCATGTTAGACTCGGAAATCCGCAAAAAGAAAGCTCGCTATCTGTATACCCCACGCAACTCAAATAATCAACTCTGTTTTGCCATCAGCCTAGCTCACCTGATCCATCCTAATTTTACAGATAGACAAGCTGTAGATGAGGCCAGAAAAATACAGAAACAAGCGGGTTTGACGATCAGACCTCCGTCACCTTTGACGATGTCCCTCAATTTGAAAAAAACGTGCAACGTAAAATTGTGATACTATACAGAGAAGAGGGTCAATGTCCCTTCTTACGATTTGAGACAAATTCTCCCAAATCAGACAAGCCGTTGTATCTGTATTTATCTCAGAATCATTACAGCGGTATCAGCAACATTAGAGGATTTCTGTCAAAGCAGAACATTTGCCACCACTGCTACAGAGGGTATGATAAACCCGACAGACACAGTTGCGCCGGGCATTGCTTGGTCTGCACAAATTCTGAATGTGTAAAAATAATGGAAAAACCAGTCTTCTGCCAGGATTGCAACATGTGGTGTCTATCCCCCACATGTTTTCACAGACATAAAGAAAAACAAATGATAAACGATAAGCTCGTCAGCATTTGCGATCGTCGAAAAAAATGCCTTAAATGCAAACTATTCTACAATATACCTGTGGCTACAGGTATCGAAAAGCACAAGTGCCCTATGTTAAAATGTCAAATATGTAGAGAGGCGTTACCCCGCAATTCCGAGGCAACCAATACGAGGCATCTTTGCTACATCCAAAGCCTTCCACGCGAGCTAGAGCACAAGAACAAAATCATATTCTATGATTTTGAGACGTTTGTTGATGATAAACACACACACATTCCCTTTTCTAGTCTGTACAAAAACGCTACAAGGGAAAGAGTGGTGTGCTTTTGGTTTGAACTGCGTCACAGAGTTTCTCACAAATTTTAGGAAAACTCGTTATCAAGACTACATTTGTAGCCCACAATTCGAGAGGTTTTGACGGCTACTTGATTCTGAGGGGTATGGTGCAGTTGGGCATAACACCCTCTATCATCATGCAGGGGAGCAAAGTTCTCTGTTTTGAAGACCCTGATTTGCGATTAAAGTACATTGACTCTCTGTCCTTCCTCACCATGCCTCTCAGCGCCATGCCTAAAGCTCTGGGATTCAACGATCGGTCCAAGGGGTATTTCCCTCACAAGTTTAGTTCAAAGGGGCATTTATACTACATCGGAAAATACCCCCCGATTAGCAATTACGGTGTAGAACGCATGACAGCCGTCGAGCGGGACAAGTTTGAGGCGTGGTATCAGGAAGCGAGCCGAGGGGTCTTTGATTTTCAAAAACAAGCGAAACATTACTGCAGAAATGACGTCGACATTCTCCACACAGGGTGTATCAAATTTAGAGAAGAGTTTATGCGTGAGACAGGCGTCGACCCTTTCAGCCGTATCACCATAGCTTCAGCCTGCATGAAGGTGTTTGTGACTAATTTCCTTCTACAGCGCTCCCTAGCCATACCGTCACCCGATAACTACACGCATCAGTGTAAAAAATATTCCCTAGCCAGCATTCAGTGGCTAGAATGGGAGTCTCACAACCGCGGGATTTTCATTCAGCACGCTTTAAACACGGGGGAAAAAAAGATGGGGCCGTACTTTGTAGATGGGTTTGCTGAAATTAATGGCGAGGAGCACGTCTGGGAATTTCAGGGATGTTTTTATCAGGGGTGCCCAACGTGTTTCGACCCCAATGCCGTATGTCCTCTGACAAACACTCCTTATGGGGAGTTGCACAGGGCTACTGAGGAAAAAATACAGATGCTAAAGCATGTTCGCAGAGCAAACACGATCGTCATAAGAGAGCACGAGTGGAATGAGATGAAAAAGTCACACCCTGGGGACTTTCTCAAAACTCACAATTTTCCCGAACCTCTTAGCCCACGACAGGCTCTTTTTGGCGGTAGGACGAGTGCCTTCAGGTTGAGGTACACAGCGGGGGTGGGTGAGCGTGTATTATATGCGGATGTCACATCTCTCTATCCTTATGTCAACAGCGCATGTCCTTATCCTTTAGGTCACCCCGTTATCATCCACAGAGATTTTGGCGACGTTCAAAACTATTTCGGTCTGATCAGGGCCGTCGTTCACCCTCCTCGAGGTCTCTATTTCCCATTGCTACCCTACAGAACGGCTAAAGGTAAACTAGTGTTTACACTCTGCCGCACATGCTCAGAAAACAATAACCAGCAGGGACCCTGCGAGCATGATGAGGAAGCCAGGGCACTGACGGGGGTCTGGGTGACGGTCGAATTCAACAAAGCTCTTCAGCTGGGGTACAGAGTGGGAAAGATTACAGAGGTGTGGCACTTTGAGGAGCAGAGCAGTACCATTTTTACGGGATATGTTCAAACTTTTCTGAAGGGAAAGCAGGAAGCTTCAGGGTATCCTAAAGAAGCCGTAGATGCAGAAAGCAGGGAAAAGTACATTTGTGAATATCGTGAAAATCAGGGGATACAGCTGGATGCTGCAAAAATTGAGGTTAATCCGGCCAAGAGACAAATGTCAAAACTCTGTTTAAATAGCCTTTGGGAAAGTTTGCAGAGAGGCATAATAGAACTCAGACCACCCTGGTGAGAACGTGTGAAGAATTTTTTGACTTTGTGTTTTCAGGAAAGTACCAGGTTGAGTATTTCTCCTTTCTCAGCGAGCAAATTGCTATGGTGCAGTGGAAATACAGCAAGGGCTGTCTGGTGCTTCCCAGTAGTGCAAATAATGTATTTATCGCCGCCTTTACTACCGCTTACGCACGCTTGAAAATGTACGGCTACCTAGAGAGGCTGCAAGAGAGAGTTCTTTACAGACACTGACAGTCTAATCTACACGGTGAGAGAGGGAGAGGCTGCTCTGGAGACGGGGGCCTATTTAGGCGAGTTGACGGATGAGTTGGGGGGAGACAGCATTCATGAATTTGCCTCCGCAGGTCCAAAGAGTTATGCCTACCAAACTCGTCAGGGTAAAAAAACTGTGCTGTGTGCCAAGGGAATTACTCAAACTCGCGAGTGTTGCGAGCGGGTCAACTTTGACAGCGTTAAAGATCTGGTGGAGGGTTATCTTGAGGGAGATAAGAATGGAGTGATATACACGCCTCATCAAAAATTTGTTCGTGATAAAAGGGGCTTTCTTTTAAAAACAATTCATTTGAAAAAAAGTTTAGAGTAGTGTATGACAAAAGACGGCTCTTTCCTGACGGTAGAACTTTACCTTTCGGGTATTAAATAAAGAAATTTTAAAAATTTTAAAAAATGGAAATGGTAGACTTTGATCCTAGACTTTATACACCTTTTTCATGTCTGATTGTAGGACCTAGTGGATGTGGAAAGACTTTTTTTGTAAAATCTGTATTGGAAAATTGTGAACATGTAATGAATTCTGTACCCGATAACATTGTATGGATTTATACTTCGTTTTAGCCCATGTATGCTGAACTGCAAAAAATGAATAAAAAAATAAAATTTGTTGAAGGACTGCCTGATTCTTTTGAAGATGAAAACTTGTTTCCATCTAATCAGACTCATCTGGTCATTCTGGACGATGTTATTTTTCAGGCCTCCAATCATCCTGAAGTGGTCAAAATTTTCACTCAATATAGACATCATAAAAATATGAGCGTTATGATGCTGACCCAGAATGTATTTTATCAGGGTAAATTTTCACGCACCATTAGTCTGAATTGCAATTATATGATTCTGTTTAAAAACCCACGAGACAGATTACAGATTAATGTATTAGCTCAGCAAATGTTCCCCAGCCAAAAAGTTTTTTTCTTGGAAAGTTTTGCAGATGCTACTATGGAGCCTCACGGGTATTTATTGGTCGACTTGACACCTTTCTGTCCAGAACAATACAGACTGAGATCGGGTGTGCTTCCGCAGCAGTGGCCTGTTGTGTACCTGCCAAAAACATAATTAAAAGAAAAAATGTCAAAGCGGGTAAAAAGGAATGCTCCCATGTTAAAAGCTCTGTACCACGCCACGCCTCAAAAACGTCGAGACATTCTGAGTTATGGCTCCCCAGACTTTATCCAGACTCTGTGTGAAATCGCTTTAAACATTCTGAAGGGCAACGTGTCTTTATCTCAGTGTCAATACAATAAACTTAAAAGACAAAAGAAAATCATCAGACTGCTGGCCGATAAAAAGACCAGATTGCCACACAAACGTCAGACTCTGATGAAACAGTCGGGGGGTTTTCTTTTACCCCTGCTCTCCACAGTGGTACCGTTCCTAGGTGATCTTATCGGGGGATTGGTCAGAAGAGGGTGAGGATGAAAAAGGCTCAAAAAATGTTTCTCCTATCACCCCAACAATTAAATCGGATGACTCGGCCGGAGCAGACCATCAGACATTCGGCGGAGGATGATCTGGACGCTAAAATGAGAGCCGTCTTAAACGAACCTGGATTGAATCCTCATGAAAGAGTCAAAAAATATGACGCCCTGCTGCAGAGATATCTTAACCTTATTAAGCAGGGTCAAAAGGAGGAGAAAAGGGTGATGGTGACTTTACACAGCGATCCGAGGAATGACCCGGGGGACATTGACTCGGGGAACATCAACCCAGGGAATAACGCAGACGGGGTCTCGGTTAGGGCGTCGGAGGATGTCACGATGATTGAGGTCATGAAAAACCTTCTCCAGCGCAGTCGTAAAAATGGCGAGTACATTATGAAAAAATTATCCGAGAATGATAAGGGATGGACCTCTAAAGGACAGTTTGTTTATAATGGAGCACCGGTGCGAGGATCTCATATGATTGATTTACTGAAACACCTGATGCAGTGGACTAAAAAACCACAAACCCGCACACCCAACGGATGGAGAAGTTTTTTAACCACGTTGACAGAGTTAAACATCCCCACGTCGGTCATTCATAATCCCAGAGCACGGGATCAATACACTCGTCTAAAAGCGGCGAGGGAGTTTGAACCAGAATGGGGGGAGGAAAGCGAGGAACAGGGCGCGTCGGCCTCCTTCCTCCTTCCTCCTCCCTCCTCCTTGCAGTATCCGAGTACGGAGGAAAAAGAATTATTTATATCCCCTGAGCGTCAAATTCATCCCGCCAGGGAAGAGTCGTGGGGGGAGATGAAAAGAAGAAAAGATAAAAAAAGAGTGACGTTGTCCCCTCGTTGGCTAAACCTTGAAGAAGAGCCAAGTGAAGAGAGGAAAAGAAGAAAAGATAAAAAAAGAGTGACGTTGTCCCCTCGTTGGCTAAACCATGAATGATGTGACAAACTCATTTTTTTCTCAATAAAATGTTTTTTATTCGTCAAATGCAGTGTGTACAGCGTTTTTATTCATTCAACACTGGTTCAAAAAAGTTTATAAAGAGCAGGCGTCTTGTACACCACAATTATTATTCTTATTAGAGCTAGTACAACGTTGACATTTTTTCACCAAGGCATATGCTTCAAGGTCATTTTTTTCCGCATCTTTATCGTATAAAGACAAAACTTGTTCAAAAGACAGACCGCAAGATCGATGGTACAGATAATAAACGCAGTGTTGACCGCACACTCTGGATAAAGGGTGTTGAAGCTGGAGGTTGTGGTACAATATACGGTCAGAGCGATTTTCCAAAAAGCGCAAGATGCTCCGGGGATAGTAATCAAAATCGGGAGAAAATCCATAAGAATCAAAAAAAGTCCCGGTCCCATCTTCCTCCAGAGTCATAGATAACCAGTGCTCCCCGGGCTGATGTCCTTTATGCGTGTTGACGATAAAGTAGGAGGGTAATGCAAAGGAGCGAGTCAATGAAGGTAGCTGGTCAGAGGCCCATACACCGCAGAAAACATCCCCCAGCACCCGTCGCAGAAGCTTCTCTAACTGATGATTATTCATTTCTTTCATCAATAATAATCCACCAGCACTTGTCGTTTGGAATCAATTTCCAAAATAGAGTCATAGCATGCGTAAACCACAAGAGTGACTGTGTTGGGCAAGGGTTGTCTGAATCTCATCTCCAGCCTTAAAGCCCCGCTAGAAACCGTGGACAACGCTTCGCTGTCCTCTCCCGGATTGAGATTAAACACAAACAGCGAATACCCCCGTTCAAAATCATGTCTGTCGATGCACAGAGGTAAATCTTTCAGATGCCTCCCTGTAGCGACAAACATGTTGTAAAACTCTCTGACCGAAACCCCCTGATTAAATTGAGGCTGGAAAGCTTTAGAGGGTATTTGTTTCCCCACTTGGCAGAGAGTAATATATTCTGCATCAAAATGCTGGAAATTAAAGGGGGAGAGATCTCTTCTTCCTGTGAAGGCTTCGTGATTCACCATGCCCAAAACAATGTATTTAGGCATCGTTCCCAAAAACAGATTTTCTTGGGTGCAAACTCTGGAATTTTCAGGGATGGAGTACGTTTTCACGCTGACGCGTGACAAAGGGTAGAGCGCATTTCCCCTGAGTAAGGCCGAGGCATGCCCCAACCGCACGGCCGGAGAAACGGTGACTTTTTTGGTGAATAGAGAGGCACCCATTACTTTCAGACGAAAAGTGCAATCCCTAACCCCCATGAGACAGAAGGCGTCATTAGCGCGTGTGAGTTTGACTCTCACATCCACCGAATTGAGAAGGAGTCTCTCGCAAAAAAATATGTCGGCGTGTAGAGGTCCCAGTAGGTGAACTTCTCTAGAATCGGCCGTGTAAGAGGCTCTCGTGTTTAGCCCTCTGTTAGGTCCGTTCAGGGTTACTCTAGAGTCTATATAGCCGGCCGTGTCTTTGCAAAATAGCCCGGCGCTAAACTGGCTTTTGAGGGTGTCTTCAGAATAGTTTAGTAACGTTTCAATTATTGCCCTGTAGGGGTGAGTGGCGCTGGATTGAGAAATCAGTCTATCCCCAAGAACAACGTCGCATTGACTAAATATGGTATTCAGAGGATAATTGATGAGGCCCACGTTTTTGTCGAGTGCAAGATCCGTTCCATCCTCGTTGGTAATTTTGACCCGCAGGTGAAGTAAGGTGTCGTTCAGATCCAAATACTTTTCACCTTCTCCCGGAATGAAAAATTCGATAGGACCCCTGTCAGTGATGGCGGACAACGGCAGGACTTCTGTGTAGACTTTATCTTCGATAGACATCTGAGTCATAGGAGCTGAAAATAAATCCAGCTCAGCCATCATGCATTCGGTCGATTTTTGATGTAAAAGAGCCATCTTTAAAAGATATCGTCGGAGCCCTCGACGGTGGTCCTTCTCTTAGTAAGGCTTCTGCCGACTGATTTTTTCTTCCCCGTGCGTCTGTGTTTTTTACCGACCTTTGAAACACGATGCCCCGGGGGTCTCTTTCTGGGTTTTCTAGCCAGGACCATTATTCCCACCGACCCCTCTTGGGCCCCCTGACCCATGAATCCGTTCATTTTTCCAACGGCTTGTTTGAATACGTCGGAAGCGATACTTTTTGCCGCTGTTTTAAGATGAGGTTTGGCGATGGCAAAACCTTTTTTTACAAGAGGAGATACAAAACGAAACAGCCTCGAAAACACGGAGCCTATTCCCCGCCCGTACATCACAGGTGAACCTGCGAACCCGGGGAGGGAACCCCCCCACCTGGCTTTCATAATAACTCACTAAACATAGAGGGTCGTGCATGGTTGGACTCATTCTCGTTTCGGATTTAACCTTCTGACGGGTCTAAAGTGGAGCTTCACAATAGTCTTGCCGTAGGTAAAATCGACGTGATCGTTCTGATCAGATTTAATCTCCACCCGGATGTTTTCAATGTGATTTTTTGATACAGGTAGATAGTAGGCTGGGTTAAAATACTTGGTGACAACGTCCCCGTACGTTCCTTGTATATCCACGATTCTCAAGAGAGGTGCGTAAGCGTCGCCTACCAGCTGAGGACGCACCACATCGCTGTAACAGTAAATGTGGTAAAAACCAGCCTTTATATCTACGGGATAGGGGGCCAACTTCTCGTCAAACTTGTTCCACTTTCCAGGTATCACCCCCATGATGTAAGCCAAGAGAGGATGAAAACGTAAATGAGTTTGACCCCCCGCCTGATAGGCGATTCGCTTTTGAATGCCGTTGTAGGTTAACGTAACATCGGAGCTGATTTTTTTGAGAAAATCGTTCATCTCGTTCACAAATTGATTTATGGTCGTATAATAACCTCCTCTAAATTTTTGACGAAAAACTTGCATTTCCTCCTCAGTTTGGCCTGCTTGGGGTTTCTTTCTCCATTTAAAAAATACCCCCTCGCTAGAAACATTATACCACGTGTGAGGGAATGAAATCTCTGTTAAGGCCACCTCCCAAGACCCTTCTAAATCTATATGCTGAGTCAAATCTACCTGGTAATGGGAACTTTTGTTGTTTTTAGAAACGTTGAGGCTGGCGTTGGAGGGCAGGGTGATGTAAAAACCCTCGTTGGAGAAATGATCCATGATGCTCGTTGGGTTTTTGTCCTCGAGACTAGAGGGTCTACATCTCATCGTATTGTTTTATACATTTTTTAGGGCGTCGGCATCGACCCAACTGTTGAATTTTTCAGGCCAGTTTTTCCAGCGCACTAGAACCTGTTTTTACCGCGAACCGTACGTCGTTTTAGAATTTTCTCCACATGATAGAGCCTGTCCTTTGCCTCCTTTACTTTTTCAGCTCGGCTTCGTAAAACAATCCCTCTATTTTCTCTCCATCAAAATCTTCCAGTCTGTACACGGGGGGAGAGTGGGGGAGACGTTGGGTAATTGTAAACACTTCGTCTGTAAAACTCTGTTCATATTTTTTATCAAACACTCCTCTCACTTTGGATATTCTCACCGTGTCTCCCACCTCGAATTTGTATTTGTATTTGCTTGCTGCGGTTGCGCCGTAGAGGTTCTGAAACACTTGGGGGGTATTTTCCAAAGTCACCTCCACAGGCCTCATGTGGTTATAGCTTTTCACCAAGTCTTGTAAGACATCTAGGTAACGCATAGTGTTGTTGGCTGTAAAATATCTCCACATTCTACCTTTCAAAGTGCGATTAAATCTTTCAACCACCGAGGCTTTGAGATCGCTGGCTGTAGCAAAATGTATAATATTGCGTTTCTTCATCAAAGCCTGAAAACTTTTGTTAAAAAATTCTTTCCCCGCATCGGTTTGTAGTTTGAGAGGAGTCTGGCTTTCCTCCAACACTGATTTAAACGCTTTGACCACTTCTTCGGCGGTCTTTCTTTTCAAAACCCTCACATAGGCCTTTTTGGAAAATACATTGATGACCGTTAATAAATAATTAAAACCGTCGGCTTGCATGTCGCAAAGGTCGGCTTGAAACTGGTTTAAAGGCCTGGGTACAAAGACTCTGTTTCTTTGAAAATGGATGCGGGCCGGTTTATGGAGTGTATAGGTATCCTGCCCCGTTAAAAATTCTTGAACATTTTCTCTCTTGACATTTTTCCCGTTTCATCCTGTACGGCTCTATGGAGTCGATCTACCCCTCCGAAACTACCCGGGTGTGCCGGTGTATAGAATGCTTTTTCCATAGCTTTCTTCATTGTGAAATGACGAAGGAGAAATGACCGACAGTAATAAACACAGTAAAAAAAAGTAGTAAGACAGGACAACGGTGTTTACTTTCAATTGTTGATCAAATGTTATACTCTAATGTTCACAAAAGAATGTCGGACGTGCATTTTAATGAAAACGTTAGTATTTAGAGATGATTTTAAACCTTGTTGGTGTGAAATCCGCGACATTTAAAAAGTGTGATCTGAGGAAGTAAATGCCTTGCATCATCGTAGAACACAATGTGGTGCGACCATGTTTGTAGTCCTTTGAAAGGGGAGGAGCTCCTGAATTGAATGAGACCAAGCCTTCTATGGACTACAATACCCAGCAGAGATGGAAACCCCGCGTAAAGGTAACAGCGAAAATGCCTTGCAGTGCGCCATTACGAACAGTGCACGTAGGGTGGCGCTAGCTCTCTGTAACAGGCGTGTCGACCTCTGTCACCATTCAGTCGGTTGTAAGTGTTTTTTGTTGTTTTTTTTTTTTAGTATTTAGTGTTTTTGTGGCCACAATGGCAAAGAGATACAGGGACATGGCTGAAATTTTGGCTGAGATTCAAAGAGGGTCGGAAATTGATTTTTTGGATTCATCTGACTCCGAGAGTGGCGGCTCAGAAGAAGAGGCAATTACGCGCGGCGTGGATCACGTTCACGAGTAAGTATTTGTATTTCTTTCTAATGGCTAATTTTTGTGCTAAAAGCCCATCCTAAGCACTGCCAACCAAACGAAACACACCTCAAACCCCAAGCTAGTAACGTTATGTTGGCATGTAACAAAAACGCGAAAACAGCGCAGGTCCACTTTTCTGCCACTTCTCATTTCACCACATCATGCTAACAGATGCTAACAGATGCTAACCAAACAAACAACATTCACCACGTCATGCTAACAGATGCTAACCAAATAAACGACATGTCATATGAAAGCAGAGGCTCTGCTGACTACAAAGATGTCTCCCCCTTCATTGTGGGACCTAAATTTGGCGAACTAGCAGCCAAAGTGTAGCGAAAATAAACTTCACAAAATCGTAAAATGCATCTTACCTTTGCTGTTTTGTGGTCAAAAGTTATAAAATATATTATATTTTATTTTTTTATTTTATTATTATAAAAAAATGTTATTGTGTGAGTGAGTCATTTTTGGGCAGGCTGTGATTTGTACTGTACAGAATATGCTGAAGAGGTTATATGTAAACACAGTACAGTATACAGCAGGGCAATTCAATTCAATACTATTTTTTTTGTAGATGTTTCACTGTGTTTGTCTCTTTTGGTCGTGGTTTGCACACATTGGATTATGTGTGTCGTCCCAAATACTGTATACAAAAATATATACACATAAAGTGCATACAAGTGCAAACACAATATAGTATAGGTCAGGGCTACTCAATTATATTGAATATTTTTACACATTTCCACTACCTTTGTCTCCTTTGGTCGAATGTACATACATCATTACATATTTTGTCCCAAATACTAATTATTATCATCATTTTCATAGCCAACAAGAAGAGGAGAGTGAGGCTTCAGGCCCATCATCTCCTCAGCCCCCCCCTACTCCAGACACTCAGCCACCTGTGTCTCCATCTGAGGCATCACCTCTCCTATCAAGGTTTGTGTACTGATTATTTGTGTAGGTTTTGTCTCTTACTGCTTCAATGATACATTTATATGCTTTTCTGCTGTTAGAAATTTATGTGATTCGTCAGTCCTTTGAATATAATTCTTTCAACATCTATTGCTCTGTTTTCATGCAGCAGTGATCATGAAGGAGATGAGGATGTGGATTTTGCCCCCCCACCACACAGTTCCTCCAGGCGCCGATCTGCATCCTCCAGTCCCGGGTCCTCTTCCCCTGACAGGGAGAGGTCGTGGCCGCGGCCGTGGCTGTGGTCCTGGCCGTAGAGCCAGCAAGCGGCCAAAACTGGCTGCTGGAGACTTTGAGCCTCAGCAGGGGAGATGGAGGACAAAGGAAGAGCCAGATGTTGAACCCCCAACACCACAGTTTGAGCCGAAACACCCACCTGGCCCCAGGATTGACACCACTGCCAACTGGTCTCCCCTCAGTCTCTTCAAGCTGTTCTTCAGCAGCAGCAGTCTGCACAGCATTATAAACAATACAAATGCTAATGCTGTGCGACGATTGGCACAAGGTTCCAAGTACAAGTGGTTTCCCCTCTCAGTTGACTCATTTTACATCTTTCTTTCCATCATCCTCTTCTTTGGCTTGGTACATGTGCACTCCAGGGCAGACTTCTGGAGGAGGGAGTGGCCGTACCAATTTGTTTTCCCCAAAAGCAGCATGTCCAGGGACCGGTTTGAGGCCATCTTTTGGTCTCTTCATCTGTCTGATGTTACAGAAGATGAAGAGAATGAAAGAAAGAGAGGGACACCTCAGTTCGACAGGCTATTCAAAATCAAGCCACTCTATGGCAAGATTGTGAATGCCTGTAACTCCCTTTTCCAGCCGTACCAGAACATCTCAATCGATGAAAGGATGGTAGCAAGCAAAGCCCGCATTGGATTCAGGCAGTACATGAAAGATAAGCCAACAAAATTCGGCTACAAATTGTTTGTATTGGCAGACTCTAAAACTGGCTACACCTCCAATTTTTTTGTTTATCAGGGTAAAGATAAGAGTAAGGTCAAACTGAGGGGACAGAAGGATGATGGCCTCAGTGTCACATCTGTCATGGACCTGATGAGGTTTGACCTCCTTGGAAAAGGATATCATCTTTATGTTGATAACTTTTACACCGGTCCACTCCTTTTCAATAAACTTTTAAAAAATCACACGGCAGCTTGTGGCACCATTAGGACAAATAGAGAGGGATTTCCAAGGACGACAAACAACGACCTCCCAAAGAAGCCTGAGAGGGGAGACATGAGGTGGATCCGTAAGGGCAACCTCCTATTTGCACGGTGGATGGACACTAAAGTGGTCAATCTCTGCAGCACCTTTCACAAGGCGTACAGCGGAGCCACTGTACTGAGGAGGGTGAAGGGGCCAGATAGACACTGGCACAGGGCTCCTGTGGATGTGCCTGATGCGTGCAGGGACTACAACATCAACATGGGTGGGGTGGACCTCTCAGACGCCCTCATCCACTACTACTCGGTGCATGGCAAGACAATGCGGTGGTACAAGACGTTTTTTTATAATTTCATCGACATTGCTGTCGTCAACAGCTACATCCTGCACAACGCTGTGGCCAGCAGCCACAACCAGACCCCCATGTCCCACAAACAATTCAGAGAAGTTCTGATGAGGGAGATGGTTGAGCAGGCTAAAGCTTTGGTTGCTGAAGCCACCCCCCGCCCGAGCCTCACCAACACCTGCATGCCTGTGTTCAGAGGGACCACTGGCACTCAGGACCGCAGGAAGTGTGTGGTCTGTGCAGCCAAGGAGAAGGTGAAGGCCAAGCAGATGCCGGGCTACAAAATCAGGGACATGAAGACACCCATGTACTGCTCAAGGTGCAATGTGTCACTTTGCCTTGTTCCTGACAGAAACTGCTTCCTCGAGTACCATGGCATGGGACTTCAAAAATGAGCCTGCTGCTGGCAAGCCATCCCTCCCACCCCCTTATAGCCCATTGTAAATAGTTGCATTTGTTGCACTTTTTTACTCTACTCTTGTTCTAATTGTTGTTGCAGTTGTTTTATTAGGTTATTGCTGCTAATATCTATTACTGTTTTCATAAAACTACATGTGATGAATGATACATTTTGTTGTTGTTTTCATTGATTTTAATTATACATATATTATGCACAATGGTACAAATTGATGAAGCACAAGGTAAATGTTATACCCAAAAGCTCCAGTAGATGGCATTACACTAGTCTAATGGACATAAGTTGTATTTTCCAGCCAGTTTCCATGGGAAGTGGAAAGTAATCCATTTGGCACAGTTTGGCACAAAGTGTGCCAAACTGTGCCAAAATTAGTGTCCGCCTGGTTGTATCCTTACTAAAACCTTAGTGGAGGCTTAGCCCCTTGCTCAAATTCTATCAAATTTGATAAATATGTAGACAAGGATTTGCTGAAGGTAATCAATGGCATCTGTCTGCATGGAATCATTGTTGGCATAGTTTTATCCTCTGTCAAATAGGGGGGAAAATCAGGCGAGGATAGAAATTTCACATTTCTCCACTGGTTTATTCCAATTTACTCAGGCATAGTGGCAGACACAACATTTTTTACACTGGGAACACATTCTCTGAAGTCCCTAGATGTCCAAAGACACCAAGAACATGCATATGAACGTTTTTATAGTGGAGTAATTCTTCATTTACTTTGGGTATGTCTTTTTAGGCATTTTTCTGAAAATATGGCCAGGGCTTAAATTAATATTTCTAAAACTTTTAATTTTTTTTTTTTTTTTTTTTAACTCATCATTATCATCAAGGTTTGATGTAAAACCAGGATACCGTAGGTGTATTTAATCATATCATGTAGCTTTTGTAGTTCAAGCAAAATATTTACAGGGATGTTACGATGCATACGGTACAATGTCATATCAACAAACAGAGCGTACAAAATGAACACGTGATAAGGTGATGGTTGAAAAGACTTTTCTTTAGACCATTCTGACAAAATTCCTTCAAAAGTTTCGGACAAGGGTGTACAACTTTGATACAGAGCAAGAGAGACGGTCGGCTCCCAGGTAGGCTGTGAGCGGATTAGATGAAGAAGGTTACTGAGTCTTTCATTTTCTACAATTTTGTGAGGCTTGTCTCGTTTTAGAATTATAGGCTCTATCGCTTCTATCAACGGGTAAATAACAGCGTGGTTCTCCACAAAGCTTACAAGTTCTCTACAATAATTACCAATCTTTTTTTTTATTCCTTCCAACACTCTGCCACCATATCAAGATGTCTCAGAATCTTTTCATCACTCCCTACCACTCTTTCCAACACTCTGCCACCATATCAAGATGTCTCAGAATCTTTTCATCATTCCCTACCAGTCCGGTGTACATGCAATCTATGGTTTCTGTGATATGACCCTCAGATCTCAGATCAGACAGCATTAAATCGACCACTTCTAAGACCCTTGAATCGCTGGCCTTGATGTGGCGAAGCGTCAACAAGCGTTGAATGGCATTAATGAATTTAGACGTGCGCAGAGTCTTCATGACTCCGGTATAGTTGTACATGAGGTAGTCCTCATCGAAGGGCTCCAAGCATTGGTGCTGTCTCTGGCTAGGGTGGTCCACCTGGCATCCGTAGCACTTGTTCTGTCTGAACTTGTTGAGAGCAAGGTTGAGCAAATGAATCAGGGCCATTCTCACAGTGTTGACGAAAAACAACGATAACAAACCGTCGCCTTCCATGATGGGTGACTTCCAGTATGACTTTTGCCGCGATTTGAAAAAGAGTATGTCTCTCTTTCGAATCAGCAGATAAGCGGGTGACACTTTCATGCTGATTCTTCCACACAGAAAGCCCTCGTCAATGGTTTCGAGAACTTTTCCATCTAACTCCTGTTCATGAAGTTTTTTTAAGTCCGCCTCTCCCGCACCGACAGATTTCAGCCACTTGCTTACTTGAGACTCGGTCCAGTTCACAGGGTCTGAGGGGTCTGAGGTTTCAGAGTATGGGGGTGAAGAGGGTGAAGAGGGTGGCGGAGACGGCGGCGGTGTTATCATACAACACCCCTCATCCTCCTCCTCCACAGCCTCCTCCTCCTCCTCCTCCTCCTCCTCCTTCTCCTCCATATTCTCCTTCTCCTCCTCGTCATCCTCCTCCATATTCTCCTCCATATTCTCCTGGACCTCCCGCTCATTCTCCTTCTCCTTCAACTCCTACAGATCCTCGGCTCTCACAATCTGAGTACCCCTCTGCTGATTTTCAACGCCCGTCTGGTACGTCTATAGCATGACAAGTCTGTAGCCGTCTCTCCATCGCTCTCTTCCAGCAAAGACGACAATTCAGGGGAGCTGAAACACCTCCTCTCGGGTGATGAAAGTTCGTCGAAACGTGGTAGAAGGTTGGTCTTTATGCGTCTGGTTGTCTTGTTTGCCATCTTGTTTATTGTGCCAAAAAAAAAAGTTATTACCCTGTGAAAATCCAGGCCTTGATATAGTAATGAGAGAGGTTAGGGGGGTGTGTGTTCTCAAAGACCGGGGGGTGTGTCCTCAAAGGGGGAGTCAACGGATTGGTTCAAACTGCAACAAGGGGGTGTGTTCTCAATGTCTGGTGGACCGCCTAAAACGAAGCGGGGGTGTGTTCTCAAAGGGGATTGGTTGAAGTTGTAGCAGGAGGTGTGGTCTCAGTGCCTGGCAGGGGTGTGTCCTCAAAGGATAACTTTCTTTTCACCACAAGCATATTCTTCCAATTACGGCAGCTACGGAAGAGGTTGTCAATTTTCTCCTTCATTTTCCCCATATACTCTCTCCACGCGGCTATGGGCATGACCAGCACCGGTGTAAACACCCCACAATCGGAGTTGAAAGTCTCCAGGACAAAGACATCCGGCACAGTCCACCGGGATGCGTAGTCAAAGTGTACTGGACCGGTGATATTAGGAGCACAGAGACTGGCACGGAAAAACCAATGACATGAAGCCGCAGATTTTGTCTCCCACGTAGTGCTGAAAAGAATTCTTCTCCCCCTCAGCTCAGTCGACGTCGGGAAAGTACTCAACACCCCTGTGGACTTTACACGCTTACAGACTGGAGAAGGATCGCACCACAGGAACTCTGGCACCGCCATACTCAACACACCCCAATCGACGGAGGACAACGATGTAGCATCATAGATGGAGTTTGACTCCCCACTCTCTTTCAGTTGGTATAAGCAGAGATCACCCGTCTCATATTTGAAAACGTATCCAAAGGATCCCTCCATGCCATAATCTTCCAAGGACCATTTCTCCGCCAAGGACTCGGCCGGGGGCATCTGAGTGCGGCTCAGAAACACTATACTTTTTCGCGGAGCGTCCATGTGGATATCCAAAGTTGATAAACTATCTCTATAGAGGGAAACAGGAGTTTCACTAATCAAGGATGGTTTGAAGGCATTTTCCATCCTCAACCGCAAACCCTTGATTTCTTCATCCGATGTGTCAGGAACAAGTTCCCCGCCTGAAAAATCAGGTTTTCCCCAGTAATTGAACTCAGACATGGCAAGTTCTTTTTCTCAATACTTTGTATACTATGAATACTATGAATATTATGATCCCCATCATCCCTGCGCTCCCACTTTCCCCCCCCATCATCACCCTTTCCCCACCCCTCCCCTGTTTTTCCCACGCCCCCCACCCCTTCCCTTTTCCCATGACCCCTTGACCTATTGACACGCCCCCTCATCCATCAATCAAACTAGAACAATACCTGTCAAATTTGACATAAGGTAGGGACTTATACTCTCTTTCGTAAGGTCAAAGTGCAAGTGGGAGATCGAAAATCCTCAGGGAAACTTTCAATTATTGAAAGACCCATTCAGAAGCTGGTGCTCCTTTTAGAGAATGAGTGACTTGGTGTTTGCTATTATTAGGCCAACCTGTTAACATTTGTGGTTCAATACAAGGATGTCAGAAATTATGAACCTGAGCTTATGATTTGTCACTTATTATTTAAAAATCATGTATGATTCTTGTGGTAGTAAATTCATCATAACATGATTGGTGGGAGTGTGAATAACAGTAAATTGTTTTAGGCTGTCACCTCAGTCTCTCTCTGTGTTGTGTCTGTTGAGCTAGTAAAGGACTGTGGACTGCCATCTAGTGGCCAGTCTTGGTGAGGGTAGCAAGGTATAAAAAGGAGGAGACTATGAGCCCCATAAGCCCCACCTGTGCGCATCTCCATCACTTTTCCCCTTTGTCTCTGCTGGGTTGGTGCGGCGTCTGTGCTGCAGTCTCTTTGTTTGGATTATGCGTGGTTCTCCGAGTAAGTTTGCCTTTAACCACGTAATGCAATCATGTACCATCTTATGTTGATTAGGTTGCTGCGGTCTGTTTTAAGTTTGTTTTATTGTTATTAGGAGGATGGTTCTCCAGACGGCACCTTCAACATAACAAACAATTAGCTCCCTTGGTATAGTGGAACGAGGTATGTGGACTCGAATTTTGGGCTACTACTTATTTATTTATTTTGAGGGATGCCGCCAATACTGTTTTGACATGGTCGATCGAGTTAATAATGATTTTAAACGTTTTCCAATAAATGTATCTTTATTTTTCTATTGAATGAGGGTTTGGAAATTGTAAATTAAATGTTTATGTATTTAATCTAATCTTTCTTTTTTTTCTGTATTTCTCTTTCATAGTTTTCACAGTGCTACAGCAGATAATAAAATTTAAGCACCCGTTTGAATCTCTCCGCTTCATTTATTGACGCCAAGGGTCCGCTACATATATCGTTCCTGTACACTGCTAACCAGCAGGTAGAGATTAAGAACAATTTTTTTGCTGTAGCTGGATTGCCAAATATCATTGGTGCTGTAGATTGCACACACATACGGATCGAAGCACCCTCTCCCGATCCATTCCCATTCCTCAACCGAAAGCTGTTTCACTCTATTAATTTCTGAATGTTGTGGCCCATTGACCAAGGGGAGCACATGACTCCTTTGTGCTGCAGAATAGTTCCCCAGGGATGCATCTGGCTCAAGTAGCTGGTGGAGATGGATGGCATGGTTACATTGTTTTATTTGATTTAACAATAACTCAGTTTTACTGCTGCTGACGTTCTTCTCCTTACTACCCTTTTTTGGTGGCATCTCTCCAATTGCTGTGACAGTGTCCGCCATTTGCACACAGCACTACACCTACCCTTATATGGTGTTTAGTGTGCATTACCCATTCTAATTACAAACAATCGGCCACATGCCTCCAATTTACGATCAAGTGGGATTCATCATTCAGCACACCTGGGTTAGAGCAGATTTGGATGGTAAGAACGTTTGGTGCATCTGGAGTTGACTTCTCTTATTTATCCTCTTGACATTAAAGTAAGAGAAAATATAAGAGAATGTTGCTGCCCAATGTGTGGTATAGCCCTGAAAATGGAAGGTGTAATGAGCACCGTAACACAGACAGTTAACTTTATAGGAACCGAAGGTTCTTGGGTCACTTTTCATGCTGCCAATCCATGACAGACCAGGTCTCTACCACTGTGGCTGTGTCCAAATTCAGGGGCTGCAGCCCACGAAGGGCGCATTTGAAGGCCAATTACGTCACAACGCTGCGCGAAGGCTGTCCAAATTCGAAGGCTGCTCCACATGCAGCCCACAAATGCAGCCTTCCCCACCCTCGTTTAGGAGGACGCATCGTTACTATCCTTCGCGGCCTCACATATCCCAAGATCCTTTGCGCACCGCTGCTCAGTCCCGAAACAGAAGAGGAAGCAAGAGAAAATGCCGACATCAAGTGGCGCAGACATGACATTTAAATTTAAGTAATGGGTTCATACTCGGTTTTTACTCATTTGAACATCCAACGCCAGATATGTTAAACTTCAAGAGACTATAAAACCTCCGAAGTTTAACTTTCAGTTAAAATACGTGACGCTGGTACTGCTATGGTAAATATAGTTGTTATTCACCAATGGGTTAATGTTTATTTTGTAATGTTGATAATTCAATTTAGATTTGACACATTGTTCACACATAAATAAATGTACACGTTTCATAGATTTGAACCAAAACAGACTTTAATGCATGAACACCTGGTGACGCAACCAGGAAATACTCCGAAGGCTGGACCGTCCCATTTAACAACGGTGGACGTGGCCTTCAAGGTCTCTCCGAAGGACCCGGCCTCCGTGGGCCGCAAAGGCCGCGTCCTTGAAGGCTGCAGCCCCTGAATTTGGACACAGCCCCAGTTTCCAAGGGCACATTTTGCTGAAAAACTGAACATACTTTGCCAACTAATTGATTGAAATCCTTATTTTGACCATGTACATTTTTGGGTTTTGTTTATTTTTGTTTGTTTTTTCAAGACCATAAACAAACCAACAAAAGAAAAGTGCATAAGAAAACAGTCAATTTAATGTATTAAAATTTAAAATATTCCATTTGTTTTATTTATATTTATATATACACACACACATACATACATACATACATACACACACACACACACACACACACATATAAAAACAAATATGTCCTGCAATAATTAAATAAATGCACAACCTAAGCAATAACCATCATAACCACCTAGTGAATTTTAAAGCTCTTCTGCATCATTCAAGCTGTTCCATAGTTTTAGTCCAATAATTGAAAACTGGAGTGTTGTGCGTACAGGCAGGATTTATTAGTATGACTGTGGGCGCTACACATTTCCCACATTTCATCCCCTAAACAATGTTGAACTTGCAGACAAAAGATGCCAAACATTTGGCTTGGACTAATGTGCATCAGAGTGTGCTTAAATGTATTTTTTTTTCTTTTTGCATTTTAGATTGTTAATAGCTGTATGTTTGAAATATTTGCAAATTTTCAACAGATTGATCATCAAAGATATTCAAATTTTGTGTGATTTTAGATTGTCATTGAAGATCTTTTGGGCTGTTTTGATTGCCTGCGATAAAATGTTTTCATTGGAAATGACTGAAATTGAAAAACTGCTGAGAGGACAATAAAAAATGAATGTCTCTGACAGTTTGTTACTTTTAAAATGAAGATTGTACACAATAGATAGGTCAACAAGCTTTTAAAAACAACACATTTGTTGTCAAGTTATCTACTTTTTGTGCAGTCTCCACTTGAAAGAGAGGGACATCTACTCAGAGTTTTAACTGGCTTCCACTCAATGACCAAACTTTCATTTTCTTTTTCCTTCTTTTATTTTTCAGTTGTTGGTTAGATGATTAGGTGAAAAACCTTTTGGTGCAAGAAACAAGAAACATAATTTACAATACAATCTGAATAAATAAATGCAAATCAGAACATAACACTTACACACAATCTTTCCCTAATCTTCCTCTAAATAGTGTAAAATAAAGTTATCCACTATCTACACATAAAGGGGATGCTATGAACTTAATACAAGTCTTTTCTGAATATTTTCCATTTATTATTCATTTAAATAATATAATATTCAAATCATTATTTTAAATCATGTCTGTAAACGTAAACATATTTACTAACAGAAAGAGCAAGCATAAAACACGCTGGCATTTAAGGGGTTAACTATTCACTATGCGCTGCCGAGCGACCCGGTGGCTACAACTAGCGGCTAGCGCCTGCACAAACATTTCATTGTACAGTCCATGATCGCACTCTATGCGCTGGCTGTCTTAACGGCTGCCTCTCTGGTGATCGTAGATGTCTTGCCCAGTTTGCACAGGATTCCCTTACGGTTCAACAGCACTTTTCCTTCGATCCTTTAGTTAGTCAGATGTTGTGTGTCACACGTTTTATTGTCCGGGCAGCAACTCGGAGTAGCTCCTAGTTCCTCCCATTTATGCCGATGCGCGCTTCGCTTTCTAAACTCATATTTTTAGTTTGACTCAATGGTTTTCTAACCTTTTTGGTCTCTGACATCTTACAAAAAGCAGGTTTGTTTTTTCAGATGCACAGTATACGAGTTGTTAACAGCTTTTTTCCCTTTGAAGTTCTCAAATGCTTTCTCTTGAACGAATGTTAAAATGCTGTACAGCCTCGCTATACTGCCTTTGTTGCTTCAAATGTTTTTGAATAATATTTTAGTGTACTGTTTATCTATAAAAACAGAATGTTTACGACCAGGCTGCTGATTTTGCTGCTTTGTAACTTTCTTTGGGTGTGGCGTTCAGGGGTAGACGTGTCGGCCCAATGCTAAAGTCTGTTCAAGGTGGATCATAAATTCTAATGTAATGCTGAATAGTTCAGTGAATAACAATGCATCTTATGTGCAGTGCCTGTTCAGCATGTTTTTAATGGACACTGCACTGTTTACTATAAATAAGAAATAGGGTTTTTTAAAAATGTATTGTCTTTAAATGTGATAGTTTTATGAGGCTCATCAGCTTCACTTTTTACTGAATTGAAATCTTTAGCTCATAAATGTAGGGATGTGGCTCCCTCCTGTGGTCCACCTAGGAAAGTTCCTCTACAATT
The DNA here is from genome assembly GCF_040436345.1 of Pagrus major. NCBI lineage: Eukaryota > Metazoa > Chordata > Actinopteri > Spariformes > Sparidae > Pagrus > Pagrus major. The sequence goes on along the minus strand of NC_133223.1, from coordinate 3,150,908 downwards.
CTAAGTGCTGTATCGTAGGCAACTGGACGTGTTTCAGTTTCTTGAAGACGTTTCACCTCTCATCCAAGAGGCTTCTTCAGCTCTTACTAACTGGAGGGGAGTTGCAGGCTGTTAAACTCTGTGTGGGAGTGTCCTTACAGAGTCGTTAAGGACTCGTGTGAGCTCTGAGTTTCAGAGTCATTCGGGCCACCTGTGGGTCTTGGACCCAACTGGCCTTCGTGTGGGTTGCTAGGGCTAGGTGAGCCCAGGTGTGAATGGTTGTTAAGCTGTCTGAGGAGGGAACTAAGTACAGCATTGTAGGTGGGTGATAAGAGTGTATCAGTGCATCGTTTTCATCACAACATCTAACAACAAGTAACTACCTCATGTCTCATTCACCTGTAAGTAAACACCTAATATTATCATATTGAACGTAAAAAAACAACATAGCTATTGCTAACACTGATAGCTGTCAAGCTAGCTTTGTTAGCATTGAGAAATTGTTTTAAAAGTGTATTTTGATGTTGTAACTCATTGCTGGTTAGCTAGCAGCAGCTGGCTATGGTAACGTTAGATATGGCAAAGCTAAAACATCAAGATTAGTAGTGGGCCTGCTACGTGTTTTTTATGTTACCCTCAGTGATTCACAGACGAACATGAACATTGTATTGGACTCATGATGATATGATGTTTTGCATGTTAGAGCTTCCACAATGAGAACATCATTGACTCTGATGACGAAGAAGACACGCCAGAGCGAAGCACATCATCACATCAGAGAGGACGACAGAACACACAAGCGCCCTAATCAGAATCACATTTTTTGCCAAGTAGTTTTTTACAAATTGGATTTGTGTTTTGGTGCATAACAATAAACACAGTCAGTAGAAAAATGTAAAGAAAGAGAAAGGGCTGGTACTTCAAGTCAAAAGCATGAATAGATGGACAGAGAGGACAGTCGAGCTCTGTTCCATTAAAATATCTTATCATGTTGCTCATCTATTAATTTACAGGCCAGAATTCAAGGACTACGTTTGGAGCAATCACATCAAGTGCTGAACTCTGCCTGACACCTATTTATTTGTTGTTCTGTATTTACTCCTTGTTTTGCATTATCTCTAAACTGTTTGAATAAAGTCTTGAAAATGATAAATGCCTTTTCTTTACACTTCCAGCATAAACACCAAACCATTACAGTTCTTACACTTTACATGATGCACTAATAATAACAACTGAATTAGGTAACTCTTGTTTATTGAATTTTTTGGAACACATGTAAATAAATAACAACAAAAATAGTATACCTTTTATCGTTTCGACAATATACAGTACAATTAGCATAAACAACTATATACAGGAAGGAGTGTAGAGATTAGTGTGTACAAGCTCACATTTCAATGTGTTTATGGAGCATAAAAAGGTTAAAAAAAAGACAGCACAGGACTGTTACTATGTAAAAAACGTAAAAAAATAGAAGTCTGGGGTTAGACTCCTGGGAAGCTTATGTGATGGGTGGCAAGTGATTATTTTGAAGCAGTTGGTAGGTGCATTGTGTGCAGCAATTATGGTCAATGTTTCCCACATTCTGCTGTCGTCAGCTGACAGTCAGATCATGAATTTAAATGCACAGTCTCCTTTCTTAAAAAATGTTTTACTAATATGTAATAGTCTCAAGCGGTAGGCTAACATGTGACTGTACCAGTACTTAAAGCATTTTCCGGTGCAGCTAATGAAATGATGCCATTCCTTTTTGTATTGTATCCCTAGAGATCCATCAGAGATACATATTATGTGAATAACAGTGGTCTGATCCATGTTGCTACCAGCGTCAAGTTACACTCACCTGTCAGAAAGACTACAGAAATACGGTTCTGCTGTGAACTGACTCTCATAACTATTCATAGTTTTCACATGATGTCACGCTCCCAGGGGAACGCTCCCTTGGAGGGCAAAAGATAATTTCCCGCTGCCAGCCAGCATAGGAAGCAAGTGATAAATATTGTTTGGAACCAGTTTTGTTTTGCCAAAATGCCGGATAGTTGTTGTGCTATAAGATGCACTAACAGATGAGGAGACAAGCCTGAGCTATGCTTCTACCGAATTCCGTCAGAAAAAGAAAACCCAGAGAGGAGGAGATGGTGGATTTGTGCCATAAGACGTAGCTCTGTCCCCGGGGAGGGCAAACAATGGCAGCCGTCCAAATACACACGTATTTGCAGCGAACACTTCATCAAAGTTAAGCTCAAGTAAACATAAGTATATACCTTTATTAATTATCGTATTTTTTTAGCCATAAGTCACATCTGTTTGTAATCAGTTTGACATGGGTTGTTGTCGTATATCGAGGCGACCAACTGCAGTGGTCTTAATGAATAAAAGTTAGCTAGTTAGCTGAGGAGTTGGGATGCTGCGTCAGCCGCAAATAAACACAAAATGCAATTATTTGGAAATCCCTTTACACCTTTAAGCTTGTGTTTAGACTGATAAACTTTGTTGGTGATTTTTTGGTGATGTCCAGGGTACATATACAATAATAATATTAATACAATAATGTTCAATATCTAGTGTTAGTTAATTAGTACTCACCTTTGCTTTTACAATGTAGAACTTATTGCTCTTCACCTCCCAAACGGCGGCATTATTTACCCATCCAGATCGAAAACACATATAACTGTCCGTACTTTTATAAGCTTTCATCCTGGCAGCAGTATAGGTGCGGGATTCTCCACAAGGTACACGTAAATGTCACCGAAGTCGAGCTCTGGCAGGGACCTGGTGGGTTTTAACGGCTGAAATACTGCAGCGAGTGCTGTTTATGGATTGCAAGTGCCCAACACTTTATGTCCATATCGTTCCTTTTCTATGGTTGACAGGTGATCTAAATAACTGTGCGAGGGGAAATTTACCAGCTTTTGCCGTGTCTCTACGGGAAGTCCGGTATGAGCCGCCATCTTGGTCTACAGTTTTTCCCTCTGTGTCAGCGCACGGGTCACATGACTGAAAACTATGAATAGGACACAGAAATAGGATACATCGCCACATTTATAAAACGTCCAGTTCAAAGTCTAGATGAATGAACGTCACATACCATCTAACAACATCTGCTAACAAATACAATGCAAACCATATTCACAGATGTATGCAATCTTCCCTCTGAACAGTGGACTTGGCCTTTCACACGTATAGCACACAAGAATTAGTCCACCTCTCACATACAGCTCGTCTGGCTAATGTCCAAACAGCCCAGGGTAGCAGTGCATGTGTGAACACTGCTATATGGATTAGATCCACAGTACATGTAAACGTTGGCCTGCGTGTAAACGGTGACGTAACATGTAAATATGTCTTATATGTCAGTAGTCTATCATAGCTATCTAGCTAACTTTAGCTACAAGCTGATGTTGTTTACGATGTTAGTGTTGGGCTAATGCATACGACAGCAACATAAGGAGCTAACGTTAGCTACGTTGACTACATAATGCAGAGTAATAATACATTTCCCCCAACCAAAACAAAGCAGCTCATTACCTGTCCAACAGAGACACAGCTACCATGGCGTCCGTTTTCAGGCCTTCGACTCCATCAGTTGTCTCCATCGTTGAACAGCCTGTAGGAATACATGTCCATCGTCTCTGCATTACATTGAGGCCCTGTTGTTCTTGTTAACTCTTTTCATCTGGATGAAGACGATTTACAGGAAGGAGGCGCCTTCCAGTCTGCCACCTTATCTCCTGGCAGAGAGGACAGTGTTTTCCTGGACCATAAAGACTGCAGATGAGGACAGTTTTAATTAATTTACAACTAAACTCCCATTTTTGAACTTTCTCTCCCCTCCAAACAGATAAATTCTTCCCTCACAGGTCAGTCTGAGTGAGCATGGAGTTACCTACTCTCTCCACATCAGAAGGGACCGGAGCTATCTGGTCATCAGAGACTGTGTTAATACTAATGTCTTTACATTACACAAATTAAGTAACACGTCTGATGCCTCTCTCTCTCTCACCCTCTCTGTCTCTCTGACTTCTGATTCACAAACACACTCTCCAGAGTGGACACCAGACACCTTCTGACTTGTGTTCTATGCTATTACTCTGTCTTCTGTTATTTACGACACATCTGGTCTCACTATCTGTGGGACATTCCATTCAAATGGCCTCTGTATTCTTCCAGATTTCAGACCAATTCTAATTAACCATTAAGTCAGTATCTCACCCTCTTAATTCTAACAAATTAAGGAACAGTAAAAGAAGTTCATAAAACTGATCTTTTTCCCGTTTCTCTACGATTAAGATTGACTGAGATCAAGTTTTAATGTTTAATCTGTACTGTGTTCGGTGGAACCACAGCACCTCCTGATGGTGAGTCCTGGTACAGTTGGACGAGAAATATTTTGTTTAATATGTTTATGGTTATAACCAGTAAATGTCTCTGATATGTCTTTGTTTAACAAGTATTAAGCTAGAACTAGGAGAAATATGTATAAGTGATTTTAATCACGTCATAATCCTTTTCATGATAGACAAAGTACATCTATTGAGCCATGGTGAGATTCTGTGAAAGGTGAAGCACGGTTTTGAAACGTTTAAAACTATAAGTTTAGTTTAGTGAGTTTCTGTGAATCTTCACACCTCCACTAAATCTTGGAGACAAAAGCCAGCAAGCCCCGCCCAGAAACGCCTGCCATTTGGAGATAATAAGACAGGGAGACATCGCTTCTCTCGGTTCAGTTTTTGTTTTTCAGTTGTCTTTTTTTTTAAGTTTTCTTTTGTTTTAAGTTTTTCTTTTGTAACTTATTTTTGAAGCTCTTTACTTTGAAACACGCTCCAAGACAGCGATCTCAGCAGAAGTGCTCACGTGTTGATTTTTCTCACTTTTATATTTTTCGCAGTATTGATTAGCTTCTTTTATTAAGTTTGTACCAGAACGAAGTTCTGTTTTAATTTGTTTTATACAGTTAAGTATCGTAACCTGCTTTTGAAGAAGTGAACTTAATTTAGATTATCTTGCATTAACTAACAACGGAAGATCCGCCTGATCAACGTATCATCCTCAGTTATTTTATTCAAGAAGTTAGATTTAGTTTACAAAGTCAGAGCCTGAGAACCACTCGAAGAAACGAAGGAAAACATCTTTATCACAATCATCATCACGACACTACAGCAACTTGCTGTGTCCCAGACCGTGCAAGCGGTTTCCAACGAAAGACAGACTCTTTGACAAGCCCCCAAACGCTCGCTAGCGGTACCATCCCGCTGGGCATTGAGCCAAGATCTCACCGGGTCGGTACGGGACCAGCTGCCCTCTTCCTAAGACAGCGGACCGAGGTGCTCAACCGGCTGATACCGGATGAGCTGACCCTCGGCCATTGGACCGGGACTGCCAGCTAGAGCCGCAAATCACCCGAGGAAATCCGCCGCCGCGGAGAGGGCAAACAATGGCGGAAGTAGGCTCTCCATCACTCGCAACAGCTGGATCCACACATGATACATGAGATGGTGTCTATGGCTCTGATTCTGATCTTTTAGTTTAAGAGAAATTCGGTTAGGGTCTCGTTAGTATTAAAAATTACTCCCGTAATATTTAAATGCTTCAACCTAACTCGTGATCTCACCATCAGCCCATATTCCACTAACAACCCATTACTTAGTTATTCCACATTTCCTGTTACCTGTTGTTATTCATTTAAATTGCCATTTCATTTATTTAATCTGAATTATTTAGTCAATAAACATATTTAACCGTATGTCGTTGTCTGTGCAGGTTTGTTTTAATGTGGAGAACCGATGGATATGTGTAGAATTCACTACTTCATTTATGAGATTGAATAAATTGATCTGAAATTGATTAGAATTGATACAAGTTAAACTTGTCCAGTCGAATTTGATTAATTACCTCCGGATTATTCAAATAGACAAAACAACGGAGGTGGTGCCCCATTAACGAGTGTTTTATTAATCGCCAGTGATTAATAAATTACATTTATTATTAGTGTATCTCCTACAAGTCACTCCAATGTTAACTCTCCTTTCACCTCTTGAGCTCTCCAACTTCTTTTGTAGCCTTCTCCAGTTCGGTCTGTCTTTTCTTGCTCTGTTTGGCAGTGCTAGCTGCTGTAGGTACAGCTGCTAATTAAAAGTGTGTCTGTACTTTCTCTGCCATTCTTGTCTGTAAACAACGAGCTCACTCCGCCACAGCTCCAGCAGTGTGATGTAGACTCCAGTCACGTGCAGTGAGTGATGGGCAGAGTGAGCGCAGGGTGGGCAGGTAAGAACAGATTGATAGACAGGTAGGCTGTCCATACAATATCTTCGGCGCTAAAATTGATTGGATGAAGTTATTACAGCCCTGTGTTGCCACAAACCATGGATTTCTTCCCCCCCCCCAAAGCATTTTATATTTAGATTGCTGTCTGGATGTTAAGAGATTTTATACAAACATAATAAAAAATGCTTAACAGAATTACCAACCCCAGCTTTAATTTGCATGATTTCTCATGGATCCAAATGAGCATAAGATTAACAATTCAACCACAGACACACTGAAGGACCTATGTACGGGTGGTTGGATTTTTCCAAATATAAGGGGCCTGGAATTGTTCAAATATGGCAGAACTTTAATTCTAACTTCTACTCGAATCACAAAGATACTAAAATGTCTGAAATAATTATAATTTTAGGGAAACTTGTATCAAAGTATACTCATGTCATCCATGTGACATATTGTAGCAATAAAATGTTGCCCTCTGTCTTGAACATTTATGTCAATATTTGAGTCAGTCAGTCAGTCAGTGTTAAAACAAGCACAATAATATATACTGAATTCAATTCAGTGAACTGTCCAAACTAAATTTCTAAAATTAAGGCCAAACATTACAGGCAAAAGTTTTCGTTTTTCATGGGTTAGTTCTTTTTGAGATTTTTGGGCTGTTTGCTCCCATAACATTTTTTTAAATCAGATAATGTATCATTTGCATATTCAAACAAAAAGAAAAATGCTAAAAACTTGTAATACAAAAAAATTATAAATAAAAAAAAATGTTTTACCCTATCGAATGCATAATCTTTAGGGCTGTCTATCACTGGCTTGTATTAGCCTTGCAGTCTCACGCATTTGCAGACTTGATGTCATGACAGTGAACATGTCACTGTACGTACAACTGAAACCTGTGAGGGCTCAGCACCCTAGTCCAGAGGGCAGAAATTTGGGTTCAGCCCATTTCGCTTCACACCCCAAACTCTCTACATCTCTCTCACACTAATTACTACAACATGACAGCCTCTTGTGGTTGCTGTGGCGACTGGTTGTTATCAACCAGTTGTGTGGTATGTCTGGCTCAGTGAAGGTGGTGGTAGAGGTGATGGGTGGTGGGGGTGTTATCAGGCAGGAAAGTGAGATAAGAAAGTAAATTTCTCCTTTAGTAGATAACAGAGTAGCTGGTCTCCTTCAATGGAACATTTAAACCTGGAAAACAGTGTGACATGAAAAGGCTAAGACGTACTCTGTCTGCACATACGTATGGCTAATCTAAATCTTGTGATGTGTATTTTTTTTTATCAATATGAAGGTTTAAGCTGTTGATTTTTACAATAAGCTGTGATTATTAGCTTCCAAAACTTAGCAGGAATGGCAAGAGAAAAATGCTTGGATGAGGAATGTTTCAGCGATTCTTATATCATGTTATCTTAAACTAGAAAATCCACCAAATCACTATGGAATTCCCAAAAATCATTTGTTGCAGCCCTAGTTCTGCAATTCTCACAGCAAATTGATCAAATTTGATCTATGAAGGAGGGTCACAGTCTAGCCCAATTTCTTATTGTAAGTAATGTTTTAGCATTGTACCCTGCAGTACAGTATCCTGCATAGGACTTTTTTTACATGGTTGTAAAACCTGAAATAATTAATGCTACAATCATATTTCTTGGCTGATTTGTACCCCATCTTACAGTAGAGAAGAGCAGACTATAAAGCGACTGTATATTTTAGCCAGCGTAGTTGTCTTAAACTACTGGCCAAAATGTATTGTATTCCTATCTTGATAAATTTTATTTTGAAGTAATCACTCAGCAGCATTACTCGTTTCCACCAAGCATTTGAGGGACCCCCTTACTTCCAATTTTTATTAACACCAGCCTTCATATTAAAATATGTCACCATTTCTGTGGAACCAAACAAATCTAATTTTTATTTTAAAAAAAAATTTAAATCAACGACTGCAAATAACAATATACATTGAAAACTTGATCTGTCAAATCATCAAAAAGCATTAAGTCACATCATCAAATTGAAACTTTGGACCAGGAAGTTTAAAAAGAACTGGTGGATATTTGATAGTCAAGGGCCAATCAGAAGTGTCTACTAGCTTCATCGACATCCACACTCATCCACCACCATATCCTGATAATGCCGGAGCACCACATTGTCGTTGTTGTCGTAGTAGAGCATGGAGATAGGGGATAGACGGATGGGGACGCAGCAGGGTTGTGGGGTGCCATGCGGGTCCAGGGAGTGCACCAGCGTCTGCAGGATGGCGTGGTTGGTGCCGTTCAGACTCTCACTGAGTGGGAACGGGCACTCACCGTGGCAGTAGTTGGCCATGTAGCCCTGTGGAGCAATGATCCAGTCCTGCCAGCCCACGTCTTTGAAGTCGATGTAGAGGCGGCGAGCCTTACACACATTGCTAGGTGTCACGGGGAGGTGGACGGTGCTTCTTCTCTGTCTGGAGCGACACTGGTGGGGGTTGAGGGACACGGCCACCAGTGAGGCCTGGATCAGTGGCAGCGTGAAGGTAGGATCCAACGGGAGAGAGTTCCCTGGTTGAAAAGGGAGAAGTTCCTCTGGATCTGCGCTAAGAGGCAGCAGCTCTAAAACCAAACCGTAGTTGCGTCCCAGTTTGCGCCAGCTCTCTGCCAGGGAGGTGAGGTCCATGGTGATGGAGGTGAGTTCAGGCTGCAGCTGGACCGACTTGGACAGCAGGAGTCTGCGGTTGGCCTGGGGATTGGCTCCCCTCAGTGTGGCTCGAATCACTTTATACAAGGACACACTAAGGGCTCGGGGTCCCTGCAGGAGCTCTGCAGATCTGAAGGGCTTCCAGTGGAACTTCACCTCAAGCTGAGCCAGGGACAGCAGCTCCACAGGCTGCAAGACGGACATGTTGAAGAAAAGCTGCTTCTCCAGACAGGCCTGACAGTTGCTGCTCCAGCCAGACACCAGCCGGCCTGCAACACATCAGCAAGTAGATGAGCATTTAAACAAGGACATTACAATTTTTAAAGGATTTATCAGGGGTTTTATTGAAGTGGAGCCCAGGTGCATGAGAACCTAAATCATGAAGAAGAATAATTTGTCATGACTTCTCACTCAAACACACACTGTGGTGGCACTCAACACATTTTTGAAGAGGCATATTTGCAGGACGATTTAGTGCAACCCCCCTTTGAAACAGAGGTTTTAAAAGACATTTTGTGAACAATGTGTTTTGATTGCTGTGCCATGATATACTTAAAATAAATAAATAATAGTGTACATTCTCTGCCTCACACCTGTGTGCAAATCTTAGTCATTATTTGTCTTTTTTGACTCTACGTGCTTTTTTATGAATAAATATGAGCCAAGCTTTGCAGACAGGTACAGTACAGAACCACAGGACAAACAGAGTATGTGAATTACCCTATTTATATATATGATTATTATAACAAATTGACAAAACTTCAATGTTATATTACAGACCTAAAACCTTGAATTCTAATTTGTCTAATGGAAGGGAATTTTGGTGCTATGCAACACAACTCCACCAGGTATTTACTGTTTTCTTAAAACTTAATAAAAATTGATTAAAATGGATCTAAGTTACCTCAAAACTGTCTCCTCACACTATGTGCAAAAATATCTGCAGTTCTTAAAGCTGTTGATATAATGCAGTTTCACACACGCCATTTATTCAACTTTAACCAAAACTGATTAATATGTTTGTAATATACTTTTGGAACGGAATAAGACTGTGGTTGCATAAAATGGATAAAAAAAAAACTAAACAAATTGCAATTATTGTCCTTCTGGAATTTATTATTAGTGTGAATGCTGCAAGCATAAATCTGATTTCTTTCTTCTCTTCCCTCTCCTCCCCTCCTCTCCTCTGCTCTCCTGCAAGCATTCACACTAATAAATTATTGTCCTTCTGGAATTCATTAGTGTGAATGCTGTCCCCTCATTTTGTCTCGCTTCTACTCCTACAAATTTTGAGCTATAGAAACCGTTCAACTATCAAAATGTTCAGCTTTTTAAGCTCTTTCAGCCTTGTACTTTTCAGCTTTTTAGCTTTTCAGCTTTTTCAAATATTCAGCTTTTTCAAAAAAAATAAATATAAAATATAAAAGGAAATAGGAAAATCTTCAAATCCTCCTCAAAACTCATTGACTTTCAACCTCTTGTTGTTCCTCATACTTTGAGCTCCAGACACCATTCCAACTTTCTCCAAGTAACAAGACCTTGAACTATTGGTCATGTATTCAGCATTTTAAAGTCTTTTACGGTTTTGAAATAATCACAGTTTTAGTTTTAAGGATTTTTAACTGGTCTTCTGGTTTTATAATGGGTGTGTATTGCGTGAGCTAGAGTGTGTGACATCATCGCTAGAGTGGAGAGCAGCTGCAAAAACTTGAGCAAAAATTATCTTCAGCTTGATTTGGGTCCCACATCTTTTACTTCACATAGACAATATATACATGGAAATGTAGGAAGTCTTGTTGGCTTTCAGATGATGGTCTTATTTCAGATGTAGGACCTAAACTTTTGGCTGTAGAGGCCCTCGAGCAACAAGCACTCCAGCAACTCCACCATAAGCCGCAGTGTTAACTTTGAGCCTAAATTTCTGGAGTGGAGCAGACGGTGCCGGTTTTGTCTCTCGCTCTCGTACCCTCATTTTTCACTCTACAGAAATAAAAAACACATCACAGGGTTCAACAATGTCTCCTGTTACTCAATATATAATATTATGGCCATAACCATTACACTTTTCTCTAGACTCGCATGAGTTTGGGAGGTGTTTTCCCATTCATTCTTATGGGGAATTTTTCAACTTTGGTTCTGCTACTGCTCCAGCTATAGAAACCGTTCAACTATCAAAACGTTAAGCTTTTAAAGCTCTTTCAGCCTATTACTTTTCAGCTTTTCAGCCTTTTCAGTTTTTTCAAATATTCAGCTTTATGTTCAGCTAGAGAAACTGTTCAACTATCAATATTCAGCTTTTTTAGCCCATTCAGCCTATTACTCTTCAGCTTTCTGCCTTTTCAGCTTTTGAAAAATTCAGCTTTTCCTGCAAATTCTTGACCATTAATTCTTATAGATTTATGCATTTCAGGCAATTATTTTCCAGTTTAGTCAGCAGTTTTTCCAAAATCACTTCAGCCGTCAGCATTCACACTGTATTTTCGCAGGAAATGCATTTTTTGTAGTTTTGACAAATATTGTGATTGCGATATGATTCATGATTAGTATGAATGATCTTTTTTACTGAAAACCTAATTAAAATCATGACAGTTGACAACAAATGATGACATTTGTTGGCGCCACGTCTGCATCTAAAAAACATGTATTCTTACAACTGGAGAACAAGATTTAGAGGCCAGGGCACCTCTGCAGCAAGTACATTTACTCAAGTACAGTACTTAAGTACCATTTTGAGGTACTTGTACATCTGCTCTACATATTTTGATAACTTTAGTTAGTAGTGACTCTGCAGAATGCATTCTGCATCAGAGCCAAAGTTGTCCAAATTTAAATGAATTTTATCGGCCATCAGATTTACAAAACCCTGATTCCAATAATCAGAAAAAAGCTGATTATTGGATCTGACAATCGGCCAGGCGGGTAACTGGACAACCCATAGAATACACTAGATACAGTATATAGAACTTACTTTTACTTGATCCTTTGATAGTTTTAATATCAGATACTTATCAGAGAATTTTACTCAAATACTATTCATGTGGGTGACTTTCATTATTACCAAAGTAATATTTTAACCTAGTGGGCCTCTTTATTTGTATGTATACGCAAGTATGACTTTTGGGTACTTTTTACACACATTTTGTCAAACATTTTACTTTTATTTTTAAAAAAAGCAGCTCTTGTGATTTGGATATTGCACTTGTCATATTGGGTGCCATATTGCCATTTAAATGATATTTCGATTAATTGTTCTGATAGTCCTAAATAGGACCAACATTTTTTAAGGTGTTTCTCTGATTTTTATCTGAATACATTAATTACATTTATTATTTAGAGATGGACTGTGGAAAATTAAAGAACGGGATCTAACAAGCATAAAAGATTTTAAAGAATATTTGATTTCTGCCTTTATTTGCAACTCAAAATCAGTCAAAGTTTGGGGTTAAAGGACATACACCTACCTAACCCTACTGTACTCTGTAGACACTAAATTTAATGGCACTACCTTGGTCCTGCACGTATCGGATGATGTTGCCGCGGACTCCGTACTCGGACACCGTGCAGGGGTCGCTCTCCTGGCCCTGGATGTTCCCTGACCTCCGGAACATCCTCCAGAGCGCGAAGGGGACGTGGCGCCAGGGCTGTTGACTCCCTGCGGGCCGTGGCCGCTCGGAGAGCCCCAGGGAGCCGAGAAAGAGTCGCTCCTGGCCCTTCATCTCCTCCACATGTGAGAGGGCACACAAACCGAGGACACATGTCGCAAGTAGCGGCAGGAGAGTCATTTTTGGCCTCATTTTAGGTCGTATACAACTGTGTTGGCTCCTCACCTGTAGCGCTGCTCCCAAAGAGCACAGGACGTGTGTTTCAACATGTGAAAGCTCCTGGGAAGCAGCTGCATACCGTAATTATGCTAATCAGGAGCGGCCAGATAGACAAAGATAAGGTGAGGGGGGCGGGTCAGCTCCTCACAAATCAACAAACACACTTTTAAACTATCAAACAACACTCTGCTCTGGAGTTAACAAGGTATGTATATATATATGTGTGTGTTAAAGCTGTGTAAAGGATTAAAAAATGCACCAAAATATTACATTAACATGCTATCTCATAACATACCATAAATAATTTAATCACGTCAAAGAACTCAATTTCATTTAATATAATACGTATAATTACAAATACGGGTTACAGATACATGTAACCAGTATTGTAGAAGTACCCAAAAGTCATACTGTGTTAAAATATTACTTTGGTAAAGGTGAAAGTCACCCATATGAAAAGTACTTGAGTAAGAGTCTTAAATGTAAAAATGTACTTAAAATTCAAAAGTACAGTTAAAAGTTAATTATACACAGTATACTGTGGGTCGACAGATTATCAGACCTGATATTTAACAATTTTCTGATTACATACAAATGTGCTACTTTGGCTACTTTAGTAACTAGTATCTAAAGTAATCAAATACATGTAGTGGAGTAAAAAGTACAATATTTGCCTCCACAATGTATTGGAGTAGAAGTATAAAATAGCAGAAAATGGAAATACCCAAGTAAAGTACAAGTACATCAAAGTTGTGCTTAAGTACAGTACTTGAGTGAATGTACTGAGTTACATTTCATCACTGCATGTAACAATGTTAAAAGCAGCATCAATATAGATTTGTGGTCATGATTACTTAGGATAGTCTTAGGGCCTCTCTGTCTCTTTTTTCAGGATTCATCTTATTAGGCCACTAATATGTTTCCCCCAAATGTTGTGGCAATCAAATCTTTTGAATAATTTCAACCACAACATACAACAACATGCAGTACCAGAGTTTGGCTGAAATCTTTCTCTCCTCCCTTTCACCTGCATTTTATATCTAAGTACAGTGGCTGTTTCACCCCTCTAACCCCTCATTAACAGATAAATTAAAAATAATGAGGAAAAGAAGATTGAGTCTTGATTATATACAGTAGTGTATATACCGTTTTGTTTTGTTTTTTAAATCAGGAGCATATTCCCACCCAAAGCTGTATGGTCTGCTCTGCAGTGTTTTAACTGCCACGACTTCATTTACTCCAGCTGTAAGCCTAGAACGCCATCTGGTGTCCATTCTGGGTACATTTTGGGTTGTGACACCTTATCATAGTTAATGCTTCAACTGAAGAGTTTCAGAAAGTGTTGTTTGGAGGATTAACAGATGCCTGGACACTAAACAAAAATTGGGCTAAATAGCACTAAAAGTTGTTCTTCGGCTCATAATCACAGGTAATAATATAATGTAATAATAATGTAATATAGAACCATTACAACTGTGGCTATCACGATATGGCTTCAAAAATAATGGTTCTAAACAATGTGTCTTTGGGAAATATACTGTTTTTTAGTCTAGTTTATTAAATCCCTCCCCCCGACTAAACATACAGGGGTTTAACAGGTTCTTTGTGCAGCAGCGGTGCTATATAGCACCTCAACCACCCAGAGAACCACTGAAGAAGCACTGCATTACCACTGAAGTATTGATCTTGTTGTATATGAGGTAGTAAAAACATATATTATTTCACTATTAAATTTCACATTATTTTTGACCCCTCAGAGGGTCCCGACCCCCATGCTGGGAGCAACAGATTTCAGTATTCAGCTCAGTCTTTACAAGTCAGTGTTGTCACTGTTCTCCTTAATAACCACATAAAAAGATACTAACTGATTCCTACACACACCACATAATGCTAAAACTGAAGCTAGACAATTTCTGTTGAAGCTTTTCTGAATATAAGACACTTGGACTTAAACAACTGATTTTTCACTGAACTGCCAGAGATAATTCATCTCCTTCTGTAGTTGTGCTCAGATTTATTTTTAAACTCTCAATTTATTCTGTATATTCTGTCTTGTTTTTTGGCCAAACGTTTGAACCCATGACAACATACTTACAGCATACAATATTTCAAACAATAGTATTCTTAAAACTTTGTGTAAACTATTCATGTTTGTCCTTTTCTTTATAACAATGCAGCACACAAACTCAGGTCTGATCTCAATCCTAGAGATCAACCGATCTTTTTTTCAGGGTTGATTTTGATTATTAGTAATCAAGGAGACTGATTACTAAGTACAATTTAATCAAGAACTGTACTACTACAGTACAATTTTAAGGTACTTGTATTTACATGAGTTTTCCATTCCCTCTTACTTGTTGTTCTATTATTCCACTCCAATAAGTTTATTTGATAACTTTAGTTAGTAGCTTCTTTGCAGATTCAAAGTTGATTGGTTACATATCACAAGTAACATCCAGTCAGACATTGTCACGGCAGGACATGGAGTAAGACCACAGAATGGCGACTACAGAAAAAGAGTTCTGCATCGGAGCCAAAGTAGCACATTTTTAAATTAATTTGTTTTATTGGCAATATGTCAAAAAATACTGATTCTGCCGAAATATGCTGAATATTGGATCTGATAATAAGCCAGACCATCAGTGCTGGACCTCCCTAATGCTCTTGAGGCTGAATGGGAGCAAATTCTTGCAGCCAGGTTTAAACCCTGGTGGACAGTCTGAAACCAGAAGCGTGGAAGCTGTTCACCATTTTCTGACATTTTATAAGCCAAACTAGTAATCGCGTCACAGAGAAAATATTCAGCAGATTACTCGACAATGAAAATAATCGTTAGTTGCAGCCTCATCTCTCTTGTGTGAAGAGAACATGCTGTTATAAACACCACACACTGTCAGTTGCAATTATTTTTTAATATAGTTGGCAATCAAAGATGATTTTGATTTGAATCATTATTTACAGATCAGTATGTACAGTGGTCAAAGAGAAGCAGGAGGCTGTAGTTACTGTGTGTGTGCGTCAGGGGAAGGTAGGGTTGGGGGAGGGGGGCCGAAGTAGCTGACAGTCATCCTTTCAAATATATGAATGAATAAATCCAATCATGACTTATTTCATTTACCTATTCAACCCCTTACGGTATGTGTGCATAGCTCGGACACAGATTTGGTGACGCACACACACCCCTCACACTCTCACACACTCTCATACACTCTCATACACTCTCACTCACACACACACACACACACACACTCACACACACTCACACACACACACAAATAAATAAATAAACAATGTATATAAACAATCCATTGATAGATAAGACAATAGATAGACAATTATGTGCACTGGCTGATCCTTGTTTAAAAGTCTCACCTCATCATACACACATACACATAGATCCGCACACATACACAGAACTACAGCTGAACAGATGCACACAACACACAGACTTAGCCTCTCATGTCATCAATGCTGTTAATTCTGAGAATTTAGTGCTGATGTTTGCATTCAAGTTTTTAGATTTTCCATTGATTTATCCATACAAAACCTCACAACAGAAATTAGTTTATGAATGAATTTAACATAAAAACATCTATAATTTTTGTCCTTTTTGTCTATAAAAGAAATGGAGCCAACAATCCAGTTATTATTGGCTGAGGCTGTATTTATCAATAAAGTAGGCAAATAAACTTTGGATCTATTGTTTGATTAATAGACTGACAAATACGAAATTAGCTTAAATGTAGCATTTTTACGTTTAAAATGTTTCAGAATTTAATCCAATTGGAACTCTTTTCACTTGGCGTTACAACTGTCTAAATGCTGGGCTTGAGATCATTTGGGGACCAAAAACTAATAAACATTTGCATAGACTGACACTAAAGACAGTCTACCTTCCTGTTCTATCCTGCTGATGGCAAAAATATTCCAGCAGAACTTTGACCTGTTTATTAAGGTGCATTTCTGTCATGTGACCCAAACAAAGATGTTAAGAACAACAAATGAAAGTATCTGGAGGAAAGGTATATGAGGAGATCAGATAAAATGTTTCCTTCAACAGATAAGGCAATTATGGGGTCATAAATTACATATCTACATATCTGAACACGACTGTACATAGGACTGACTCCACTCAGCACCAATATCAATACTCTCTCGTTTCACTGTATTTTAAATTGTGCTGGAGGAGCACTTTGGGCTACTATGGGTCAGTGTCAGCCAACACATCATAGAATCATCATGCTAATATTATCTGATCAGGAAAATTATTCTACACCAGAGAGAATATTTTTTGCATCTGAAGGAAAGAAGAGTCTTTGAGGATTATGGATATGTCTCCAAAGGTCCACTGAAGTTTGTCAATCCACCTGGTTTTGTTTTGTGTAATATTTCTGAAGAAAACAGCCGCTTATTTCAGTAACTTGAACGTAATCATCACAGTAAAGGCTCAAATGTAAAAAGTAATGACAGCCGGAGAGGCACAGGAACAGCACTTGCAGCTAAGCACACACTCAGTCAAAATTACAGTACTTGAGTAGCTGATCGAGACATACACACATCTAGGGCTTTGGTGCATCACGGGACAATCAGGCCTGTTATTCTTCAGTTTGAGGGAGCATGACAGGCGCCGATCTGATCGATCAGTCCATTTATGCATTTATATATTTATATAACTATAAATCCAACCAATGAGCTATGTACAAAGTATGGCAAAGAAAAATCTTTATTTAAATTGTATCAGCAGATGTCATTGGCTCGTCACTGTGTCTAGTCCCTAATGTCTCCAATGATGTGAACGTTTCATGCTTAGGGGTGGGTCCATACTGGCAACCTGAAGTGGTCTTTGACATGGACTCATGGACCAGATTTGCCCCAGAGCTAATGTTCCGCAGAGTCTGTCCAGGGCCTGGGGTCAGTTCTATAAGAAGGGGGGCAGCTGGTCTTGCCGCCAGGGTCATGTGGCGTTGACCTCCATGATGTGGTCGTCGGTGGCGGGCAGCACCAGGACCTGCTGCGTGTTGCTGTGGTTGAACACCTGTCCTGGGCTGAAAGGCTCCAGACGCGGCATGGCCACGCCTTTCTGCTGCTGGTCGCCACTGCCCACAGAGTGCACGCTGCCCCGGCTTCGGATGCTCGCCGTGTCCGCCTGGTCATCCAGTGTCTTGTCCAGCAAGGACAGACTGTCATTCTCCACACAGCTGTCTGAGGACGGCAAGGAACAAAGATCAGGATGTCGTCAGAAGGCCATTTGCTGTGATAATAACAATTTTTAAAGTTTTCTTGTGTTGTCCTTAGGGCTGCAACTAAATATTATTTTCAATATCAATTAAAACTGCTGATTAATCAGTTAATTGTTTAGTTTATAAAATGGCAAAAAATTCAAATGGTTTCCCCTGCTTTCTATGCTACATGCCATGAGATGATGGAAAAATCAACAAGGGTGCATCTCCTTTGTTTTCTAGGTAGTTAAAGTCTTTGTTCCTTCACAAAGATACATCTGTGGTTTCACTTTTGGGGGGTCTTACCAGGATCTGGTTGGATGGCCACTGCTGCAGTGTGAGGCAAGTACTTTAGCACTTTAATCTTGGGGAAGGGCAGGTGTCCTGCAAACAGAGGCATCACCTCAATCTGCACCTTGTGGGTGGCTCTGGCCGCCATAGGCATCGACACCATCCCTGAACTCTTCCCACACACCGCCCAGTTACTGCTGCTGTCAGCCACTGTGGACGGACACACACACGGACACACACGGACGGACGGACACACACACACACACACGGACACACACACACACACACACACACACACACACGGACACGGACACACACACACACACACACACACGGACACACAGACACACAGACACACACACACGGACACACACACACACGGACACACACATATAAATAAATAAACAATGTATATAAACAATCCAGCTGCACAGAGAACGGGTGTTTTGCCACTTCTACAGTTGGTGATCCTTCTATAATGACTCTAAATATGAACATATACAAACTTAAAGAAAACAAGTTAATCAACAAAGTGACCAATCTCCTCTTCCTAGAAATATTTGGGCTTCTGTGAAAATTGATAAAAACTCTCAATGTTAAGCCTTTTCTTATTTTGAATTTTGTCTGCAAATGACAATTTCCTTATATTCTTTAATGATTAACCTTTGAACTATTTTTCATCTAGCAGATTATTTAGTCTACTGAATGTCAGATAAAGTGAAAGAGTCAAAGGAGAACAAAGGGCTTATTGCAGAAAAATAAAGCTGCTACAAGTAAAAATACATAGAAGTGATTCAGTGATTATTAATTGTTACTATTATTTACAGTGGCTAATTAATTTTATGTCAGTTGACTAATCCCTTAATCAGCAAACCAATTCATATGTTTTTTGGTTAAAGCTGCAACAACAAACTTTTTATTTTTTGTTTAGTCCTGCAGCGCCTGTGGGCAAAAGCGAAACAGTGTACTTGTGTCGTACTGTATCACTATACAGAGCAGCTTCTCTCCTCAGGCTGTGAAACTCCACAATTCATCTTCAGGACTACGCCATAAAAAAAGGCAATTTCATTTTATGACCTATTCATCCCAATGACAGGCATTAAGTTGTATTAAGTTGAGACCGTTTCATAACCAGAAAAAAAGTTGAACAACACATTTTTTGGTATTAGTTGTTTGAATATGTTACTTTTATCTTAAAGTTTGTCATATGATGATTCCTTTTATACCTTTTCATTTTATCATTTAATCTATATCACAAATGACCAGAGCTTAAAGTAATGCTTAGCAACAAAAAAATTGTTTTCATTCACCTTTGAAACGCTGTAAATATACGTTACTGAATCAATAATGAATTTTTCATTCATCTCAGTTTTTGTTCATCCTTTCAGCAAACCCAGACAATAAGGTGTTCTCTTCACATACCTTCATACATGAGTTTTGTGGTTTTGAGGCTATCAGTGTCAGTCTTGCTGTCCTCTGCGATCTCCCCCTCTGCAGGTTCAGTCAGTCGTGTTATACACACCTCCAGCCCACAAAGCAAACCGGAGCGGCAGTACTGCTCACCAGCAGGAGGCAAGATCTCAGCTCGCACACTGTACAACGTCTGACAACATCAAAGAGAGGTTATTTATGCAGAGAACTTCTCTTATTGTTGTAAGAGAGCTTAGACAACTAGAACTCAAATAATAATAGTTTCTGCATGTTTTCATTCAACAATAGCTTTACTGCACCATTTGCCATTTTTCCTGTTTGATATTTGAGCTACTGACAACACAATTACAGCTCCACTCAAACTCTGAAGGGTAAAAGGAACCAAATCAAAGTTGACATCGACTTACAGTGACTCTCTCGAGCTGGAACTGGTAGTAGAAGGGTTTGAAGGAAGAGATGTCTTGGTTGAACGGAGAGAAGTCAGCAGAAAAAACACACTGGAGACAGGAGGGCAGGTCGTCCTTCCACCTCACCTCCCACACGCAGAACACACTGTGCTTACTGCACAAAAGCTATACGCACACCAGATAAAAGATATATTCATGGACGATGTAGTTTTGAGATGTATACTGACAGACTTTAAGAATACCTCCACACGGAAGTATTCTAATCAGATGCCTGAACCACCCCAGCTGGCCTCTTCCCAGAGTTCTTGACCATAAATGAAGCGTGCAACATAAATCAACTGGTAAATTGAGAGCTTAATCTTCAGGCTCAGCTCTTTCTAGATGGAAGGCTTAGAACTCATCTTTCTCATCTCTACTAATTTCCCATAATTGGCCATAAATATTATAAAATGTATATATTTTTCAAACACAAAACTATTCTTTCAAATAGTGGAAACTCTCCACTGATCCACCCTGTAGACACTTGATATGTGTGTAGTTTTTTTTTCTGCTCACCTGTTGCGTTTTAGTGTTGAGGGATTGCAGCTCCAGTAATGCGTGCTGCTTCTCTGTCAGCTTCACTTGTGCCAGTGTGAAGTTTACATCTGACACATTTTGCACACACACCTGGATGTACTTCCTGCAGGTCAGGAAAGAAACTTGCAGGTCAGAAGTGTGTATGAGTGGGTTGGAGGATGCATATGGTAAAGAATGACAGAAACATTGTTAGTTCAACATTACAAGATGGCACCATCTTGGAAACATGATTAGGAAAGAATATCAGTGGTACTGTAAACCTGATTGTTCTTATTTGTGACACAGACTTTGCTTGGAGAATGGAGGCTCACCTGTTACCAGCAGAAAGCAGTGAGTGTTTGGTCTTGAAGGGGATGTAGAAGGTGAGAGCAAGCAGTGTGGAGTAGATTGACCACGGACAGTCAATAGACATCTGAGGACAGACAAGTATCATGTGACAGTCAGACAGCTAATTACCCAGGTTACAAGGAGTGATTATCCATCTAAAATTTTGAAGGATGCAACTAATGATTATTTTTGTTACAGATTAACCTGTAGATCATGTTTTCAATTAATTGTTTGGCCTGTAAAATGTGAAAACTGTGAAAAATGTATTTTATAATATTCTAAAGCCCAAACTGACTTGATCAAATGTCTTGTTTTGGTCGTCCAACAGTTCTAAACCCAAAAATATTCAATATTCTATAAAGTAAAACTAAGAAAAGCAACAAATTCTCATTTTTAAGAATCTGGAAAAAATAAAAATCACATTGTCAGTTTACTTGAAAAAGGACTTAATGATAAATCGATAATCAAAATAGTTGCAGACTGATTCTCTATCAATAGACTGATCCATTATTGACAAATCATTGCAGCTCTAAAAATTTTTTAAATTCAATGCATTGATACAATATACTGTATAGATACCTCCTACGCTTTTAAATCACAGTTGTAAACATAATGAGATAAGATAAATTGCAACTAAAACTGTGCATTTGTTTGAGACCCTCACCCTCTGGTCGATGGCGGTCATGGGTGTGTCAGGGTGACTGTAGCTGCGTGGTCGGTGGCGGACCTCCCCGTTAGTCAGCCTCTCATTGGCAGGCCGGTCGGTTCCAGACGGGATGACACAAAGAACCTCCAGCTGGAACTCCAGAGTGTGGTAAGGAGGGGTGGGGGGCAGGCTGATGCTGGTCACCTTCTCAGAAGACTGGATGGACAGGACGCTTTCACCCACCAATTCTGAACACAGGAAGGTTGCAAAAGAACTTTAAACCTGTACATATGTAAGTCAGTATGTTTAGAGGCATGCAAATACTTGGCTGTGGTCAGCTTTCTGCAGGAGCCTGATTTAATGGACATTAATGAAAATTATGCAAACAGGAGACATGGCTTCATTCAGCTGAGTAAACCAGTTAACAGAGGTAGATTTATGCTTGAGAAACCAGATTCTGTGGGCATGTTGGTAGGTAACCAGATTTCAAACATAGTGTTTAGAAAGAATGAAAGTAGAGAGTAAAAAATCAATTTAAATTTATTATTGAAAATAATGAATGTGAACTAAACCCAAAACTGAAATAATGGTCTATTTCTAGGTAACTGTGTACCGACCAGCAGCAGGGTTGCTAATGCAGGCGGTGCAGCTGGTGGAGGGCAAGATGGGCATGGTGTCTGTGTTGCTGAGCTGCAGAGCGTCTCCTTTCTTCACAGCGTAGTGACCTGTCAACAGAGTGAACTTCACCATCTGAGGGAGACCGGCCAAAAGCGGCTCTGGAAACAAACACAACTACAGTGAGCAACACTTACACATGTGATGCAATGTGGTTTAAGTACAATCATAAATGTTTTTGCAGCTACTAAAACAAGCATTACATTTTATTGATTTATAAGAACTAATTTTAAGAATGTCTTCCTGTCAAGATAAATGAATGTGCTTAAGTAAAAACATATGTGTTATTTTAGTGTTTCATGAAATGAAGCAAGCAAACTTGTGACTGATACCAGGACCTCTGATTTGAAGCATTCCTGTCACCCAAAATATAAAAGATTCAGACCTGAGAGAGGCTCCACGGTGAGCTGGGGCTCCTGAGAATAGACTTCATACTGGACCGATGGGTAGATATGAGGCAGCACAAACTGCACCTGACCCACTGTGGCATACAGCTGACGCAATGTGTAAGTACCTGGTTGTCCACTCTACAGAGACAAACAGAGAAAAGATGAGAGTGACAGAGCATAAAAGTTAGAGAATAAGTTTTATGAAACAGATAAGCAAAGGTTGAGAGAAAAAATGAGAATGAAAAACATTAAAAACAAACAGATATATTTCCAACCTCTTTCTGAATGTCAAACACTAAAACTAGTTAACCCTCTCTGAAGGTCACATTTTTGTTATGTCATTTGAAGCAGCAGCAAAGTGTCTCTTACAGGAGCTGTGAATATGATGCTGTTATTCCCAGGCTCTAATGTTACATCCTGCACTTTCAGCATCTGTCCTCCTTCCTTCATGGCAACAGCAGGAGGGCTGACACAGTTGAGCGTGTCCAGTGGTGAGTTGCTGTCATGGCGGCGCATGACCAGATGAGTGTTTTTACACACCACTCCTGCAGAGTTGAGAGAATTGTCTGAAGGACTCCTGTCCTGAATCTCATCCAGCTCTAAAGGAGGACCAGCAGCTGAGAAGGGGGGGGCTGCTGAGGAATCAGCCTGGAGAAACTCTACTGTCCCTGGGTTTGTTTGTCTCTGAGCTACCTTAGACCTTCCATTAGTCCCTCCGCGTTCCAGGTCAAAGTGAATACTGGCAGCTAGTTGCTGTATGCGCACTGACACAGGCATCAAACATCGTAGAGTGAGCTCCACCTGCAGGACAGCTCCAGAGTGCACTGAGGCTGTGGCCGGACAGAACTGTAGCCGTGTGAGCTGAGTGAATACACCCATACTGAGGGTCACTTTGTGAGCTGAGGAGGAAGAAAACAATGTGGTGTTAATGAAGTACAGACTACTGCAGGTGTTTACAGCTAATTAATGATGTTCTTATTTATAACGTACTATGAGATGAGCTGATATAAGAAACAATGGACAAAGTTGGAAAATGCCCCAGCATAAAGTGGAGTGATGTTTTCCTCCAACAATTTTAATATTGAGACACTTTAAAGTGCATAAAGACTTATGTGGTGCGGGCACCTGCTAAAGCAGCGTTTCTGAATGGGGCGTTACCGCCCCCCCCCCCCCAGGGAACATTCAGAAAATGTCGGGGGCACGCTGGAAGCAATACTTTTGGAAGGGGGACATTGGAGTGAAATTAGGGGGGGTTAGCAAGTTTACACCAGGAATTCACAACAAGAAGAGGTGAAATTTGCACTCCAATTGATTCTTCCAAGAATGTGGCAATATTATAAAGAATAACTGTTAGTGTATCATTTCATAGCAAAACGACTCTTTTTACTTCAGTGTTGCTGTCAGTTCTCTGCAGCACAGCTTCATGCTTCCTGCACAGGAACGGACGTCAATGTATCATCTATAAAATTTCACCAACATGGCGTTTTCTGTGAGTAGAGAGGTTCTTCCTCTTGAAAGCATTAACTTTTCCCAATGATACACTGTGAATGCTGTGTTATTGCCGTGGTTACAATTAACAATTGGAATATTCGGTTGTTGAACTTTGCAAGAAAGCAGCTTAACACCTATCATTCAGACACACAGAGTAGCTCTGGTTTTTGACAGTTTATAAGCTGTAGTTTTACAGGTAAACACCGCAATCTCTTCAGCCTCTCTCCCAGTCTTCTGCAGCTCCTGTCGGGGTCACTTATCACTGTCGGAGTGTCTGTGGGCTTGTTAGGTAGCATGGGCAGGCGGGCTGCCCTGCCGCTGTTCCACTACCCGATCTGTCCGCTAACCAGCCCAGAGACACTGCAGCTGCAATAGCTAGTTGTGATTGGGTGTTTACCGGGGCAACTATGGCTCACAGTCTGCTGCATCAGTTCCACCGCTGCGTGTTTATTTTAAACAACAACGAGAAAAACACAAGCACAACCCATTAGTACCAGATGGCCACTGAACATACAGAAATAATAACATGTCAGTTACGCTGACAGAGATTTTTGTGGACCTTGTAGTTTACTGGACAAGAGTGAGGGAGATCAGTGAGACCCATGCCAATGGGTGAGGGCCTGTTCTTGGATGTCCTCCTGTGTCCACACCCCAAGGGTGACCTGGTAGTCCAATGTACATCCAGAGAGAAGGAGGGAGGCAGTGGTCTACAATGAATTTACAATTCAATTAGACTACAGAAGAGACAATAATGAGTTATCTAGCATACTATTTCCTAACTGTATGTTCAGTGGTTGTCTGGTGTTTTTGAGTTGTTCTTGTGTTTTTCTTGTGGCTGTTTAAACAGCCAGTAGTGGAGCTGATGTAGTGGACTGTGAGACATAGTTCCCTGGTAAACACACCACGATTGGCTGTCGTTGCTGCAGTATCTCTAGGCTCATTAGGTAGAGCGGACAGGCCTGGTGGCGAAGCAGCGGCATGGCAGCAACAGGAGTAGCAGAAGACTGGGAGAAAGGCTGAAGAGGTCGGTGTGTTTACCCACAACATTAATCATCAACATTCAGGGAAAACAATTTGCCTACATTTTATTTGACCGGATTGAGAACCACAGTACTAAAGAAAAATAGACGGGCTGTTTGCATTATTAAGCATTTTTAAAATGCATTTGCGGAAAAAAGCATGCAAGTATTGTTCGTATTGTTGCAGCCTGCCGTTCAATTGACTTCACATGCTGCTTTATAACAGTGGTTAACATTTAACTGAAAATGATGACAGACAAAACAACAGACAAATATTGATCAATTATTCAGTGAGGTAATAGTAGAAATAGTGCACAGGATGCCCGTCCCTTATAGTTTTCTGTTGTAAAGTTAAAGCTTGTATCTGTTATGATCACTTACATGGGTCTCCAGACTTGTCGGCAAAGGTCAGAATTTCTTGACAAAAGTGCTTCCTCTCCTCAGTGGTCAGGTTCACATCACCAGCCAACAAGGCACTGGTCTGCAAGTAGCTGCAGTGGCTTGTAAAGGAAACCAAACACTAGTGCATGGGTGCTGGTCAACACAGGAACCATTTTTTAACTTTCGGACGTTCGAGCATGTCAGATAAGATTTTGTATCATCAATAGGCCAACCTATTCAAACCCTGACTGGAAAGATGCTCAAAACTCAAAAATATTTCTGATTACCGCATTTCCTCTCTAATGTACAGCTCTATAAAACTTTGTATACAAGCCTTGACTATTTGAACAACTTTGTGTGACACAAAACTATTTTAAATTAAATTTTAATAATTGTCTTAAATTGATGTAGTGGCTTCTATTACACTTTGATTATAAAACTACTTTTAGGAAGTTAATACATCAAAAATAAGAATATACATAGGGTGTGGAATTGTTTAATTGATTCATGAATCTCTCCTTGTATTGCAAATTGTGTAACTGTTTATCAAACAACACCAAAACCATCCCACTAAATTAGCTTTGGAGCATACAGGCCCAATTTGCACAATTTAAGCAAAACAATATTTGCTGGAGTTGAAGTTTGTGATTGAAAGGATACTCATCAGTTCTGCCCAGCAGTTTCTGACACTCAGCGATCTGTTTCCTGGTGTGAGTGACAGGGAGGCTCCATCCCTCTGACACATACGACTTCAGAGCTTCCTGTAAGAAGGTTTCTGCCCGCTCAGGGTCCCCCTTCCTCCTAACAAACACACAAATACATCACCTCGTTTTCACATCTATAAAAACAGAGGTTACCAACAGAATGTATGCTTGTCTACAAATCTTTTTAATGCTACTTGGAAAGGAAATAAACTTTAATTTAATGACCAAAGTAAATGCCGATAGAGATGGTGACTGATGACATCAGAGATTGGCCAATAACGCCCAATACTAGGCGTGGGCAAAAAATCCAAAATTTTATATCACTATATTTTCCTGCCTAAATATTGTGATATTCGATAATATCTAATAAGGGCCCAAGCCTACTAAACAGAGCAAGAGGAAACCTGTCACAGCATGATTAGTTGGATCTCTGAGAAATGTGAGGGGTTTTCAGCTGCACTTTTATGGCTTCATATTGATTTTAAAACCCCATCACACCCATTGTACCATATTAGAGTTTTTATTTATCCTGCCCGATTAGACTTCTCCTCAGCAGTGCGTGGGTATTTACAAGCAGTGACTGATTGGCAGTTCTGCAATACTAATGTGAATGTGCAGGGCCTTTGAAACAGTTCATTGACCTTGCAGATTTTCCTTACATGT
Organism: Pagrus major; assembly: GCF_040436345.1. Lineage (NCBI taxonomy): Eukaryota > Metazoa > Chordata > Actinopteri > Spariformes > Sparidae > Pagrus > Pagrus major. Next base: position 3,123,940 of record NC_133223.1, on the reverse strand, counting down.
AGAATTCAGCCAGGCTTTTTCCCACCAGTCTGGCAGACCTCAGCCGGCCGATGGCCCTGTACATCTCCATAGCAGCATGAGAGAGTTCCTGATGTAAGTGTGGCCAACAAGGTGGTGTTGGTGGAGGAAGAGGGTGAGAGTGCAGAGGAGAGAAAAAGATAATCAACTGAACTGTTTCTACTGAGGTTTTATGAAAATACATCAGAAAAAAATGATTTTAGGAACTAAGAAAAAGTGTGTTCACTTCCTGATTTGCCAACTACTGATACAGTATGCAACACAAGAAACTAACTTACGAGATAGTGCCTTTCAAAAGCTTCCACGGACGACAAGGCTTCTTTCAGCTTTTTGTAAGGGCTCTGCAAACTGTTGACTGTGGAGGAAAACAGAAGACACAGACAGATAATTAATGTCTTTCAAATAAGAGTCAGCCAATTCAAAATTGACTAAGGTGTAATGAAGAACATTGCGCCTGAGTCAACATGATTGACTGAACACGCTGACACCTTTTTCAGTGAAAAGGAATTCCAACCTGAAAGGCCCTGACACACGAAGCTGACTTAAAAAAAAAAAATACAAAACATTAAAAGGCACTGCTTTATGTCTGCTGAAAGATACACTTAAGAATATACTGTATATGTCTGATAAGACGTTGGAACTGGTGCTGTGCTGGTGCTGTTTATTTGTTTATTGAAAAAAGAGGAAGCAAAGTAAGAAGCAACTGCTCTACAGGGGTGAAAACACAGATCAATCTGTCAGACCTGCAGTCAGTCCTGAATCAGCTGAACTGCTGCTGATGAGGGCCAATCAAAGCCGAGAAGGTTCAGGACACAAAAACTACAAGCAAAGACAACCACACATGGCTCAAACATTCCCGACTGATAGCTTGGTGTCAGTCCCTAAATAACATGATGTAAACATAATGTCATAAATTACAAGATTTGAGTCTCACCAGTCTCAGGCCTCTCATCCCCCAGTCCAGCCAGCAGATCCACAGTCCTGTTCAGGTCCTCAGATGTGGGTCCCTTCTCTGACACCAGGCCACAGAGCTCCCCAAGAGATTTCAGCTGGAGAAATGAGACAAGATCAAGAATTAAGAATTTGATCTGAAAACACTTTTATTATGAGAGAACTACTGTTAGACTCCTATGTCAAAATAAAATCAAAAAATCCTTAACTTTAACTTACGAAAAACTAAGCCGTAGTCCACTGACGGTATCAGGACACATGATATCGTCATGATACCGTCAGTGGACTACCTGGAAGTAACACAAGTGATCCGAGTATTTTTGGTTACCTTGTCAGTGGCATAAGCCCACAGGCCGACAGTGTGGGAGCAGTTTGCAGCTAGCTGGGCCTGATCACAGCAGCCCTCAATCCTGTGCAGAACCTCCAAGCAGCTGAGAAACACCCAGCAGTCAAGCGCCCCTTCCAGAACAGTCACCTGAATAAAAGAACAACATACAGTATTATGATGAGGAAAGAGATTCAGTTCATTTAGGTTTTCAATGTAGGTTTGTTGTCCAAACATTACAGTGTGGCTAATGATGATTCTCATTTAACTGGGCGACTCCTGACCTCGTGTCTAGTAAAATGTAAACATTCATGAGATGAATACTTTTCAATCATCTTTCCTAAGAGATTAAATTATGTAGTCTCTATTAGAGACAATTAATTTTTGATGAAGAGGAGGGCATACTTCAATCCAAAATTGACCCATTAAAATTTTGCTTTATCCATAATTGGCTGTGCAGAAAAAATATGTATATGAAAGAAAGGGTACAGTAGAAGTTGGTTTACCTCCAGCAGCCGTAGCTCCTGGACACAGTTGTGCAGCAGCTCCAGGGCTCTCTGGGTGACCTCCCAGGGCCTTTGGAGGAAGATGAGTAAGGTGCACTGGCGGGAGAACAAGTAGCTTCTCAGATCTAACAGGCTGGCTTCCCCACGCTGGATCCCATCCCTCTTCTCCATGTCTATAGGCCGCCGAAGCAGCAAGCCACTCCAGCTGCGCACTGGGGCGCAGAATGAGCCCAGCCAGTTAGCTGTATCTGTGGTCACATACAAAACAGTCAGCCCAAAATCAAAAGTAGACTGGTCCTTTGATCCTGGAAAGAGAAATGATTATTTTTCTCAAGAGGACTGCCATACTGAAACGAATAATAGTACTAAGTAGGGCTGGGAGATAAAACGATCTCGATAATTTTCATGATAAAATTTTCCACGATAACGATGATAAATTTCTGACATTTATTTTCGATATAGTTATTTTTGAGTCTGTTTTCCTTTACCTAGAAAACACCACATCAACAGCCAATCACACAGCAGAGAAACAAATGCATGTGGTTGATACATGTTTCCGGCCCCTCCCACTCACAACTACTCAGAATGACGGTGACCACCTGTGTGTCTAGCCGACATAAGACAATGAGCGGTCCGACTAGCGAAACAGAGTGCGAGGAAACTGACAAAGACGAAGAAATTGTACCGAAGAAAGGTCATACCACTTTGGTTATTTGGAAATAGTTCGGCTACCTGAAGTCTGACAAAGCACAGACCACCATTAGGTGCAAAATGTGTCGGCGACCAGTCCTCAGCAGAACTGGAAACACCACCTACCTCGTCCATCATCTCAAAAGGTACCATCCCAAACAGTACTCCGAAAGTATGAGTTAGCGCTATCATGCTAGCGTCAGCCTCCCCTCAAGTAGCCAACACCCCAGCCTCACTGCTTCTACTAGTCAAACTTCAGTTCGACAACCAACAGTTGCTGCTGCTTTTTCAGCCATTACCCCATAAGAAAAGAAACTGAAGCGACACAAAGAACCAGCGCAGTTACATACTGTATCGCTAAAGATATGATGCCTATAAGCACGGTTGAAAAATCAGCTCTACGCAGAGTGTAGGGTAAAGTTAGAGGAGCAGCTCAGATATGTCACCGCTGATCTGTGGTCTGGTTGCACGTCCGAACCACACTAGGTCTTACAGAACAAGAGGCATTAAAGCTGAACTGAACAACTACCTGCAAGCTCAAGAATGTGCAATATTCAAAGAATACAGTAGCATAATCATCCTCAACAGTGACCTTTTTATTTTATTTTCTTTAATAATGTTCAGTTCAGTATACTACCTCTAAAATGTTTGAGACACGTTTGAAACAAGCAATTTGTTGTACACATTCATCATTTTATTTATTCAGTGTTTAACATAAAGCCATTTGGTTGGTTGGTTCTGTTGAATGTTTGTCACTTATTCATTCTGACAATAAATAATTGTATTTTATAAACCATAATTAACCTTCTGGTTTGTTTTGGGTTCTGTCCTAAGGAAAATACTCTTAAAACTGTCAATTCAACATTATTATTGTTAAATATACTGTATATCGTGATAATTATCGACATCAATCAATATAAAAAAACATATCGTAATAACAGTTTTGGCCATATCGCCCAGCCCTAGTACTAAGTGATGATTACTTACCTCCAGCTCCAAAGTTAAGGACGTATTGGGTAAAAAGAGCATCTAGTTCATCATATTGGACCAAGGCATCTTCAAACTGTTGCAGCATCTCAAAAACAAACGCCAGCTCCTCCTGCAAAATCACACACATACTCACATGTGAGACTTGAACTATGCAACATTTGAAGACATTTGCACAGTAAAATGTCTCAGTATGTGCTTTGCAAATTTACTTCTCTATAGAAATATGTACATTGCAGTATGCATGTGAATGGCAGCTGTAAACAATACTGCTATAACTTTAAAGTGACAAGTTGACAACTTTGAAGTGCTTCCTTCTGCTATGAACGTGCACACATGTATTTTTTCGCGGTTGTTTCCGATGTTGTACTTGTATGACAGAGTGCACAGACCAAACTTTTGTGACTGGCATATAATTTATGACGAGCGAGCACTCTCCTCCCGCTGCTGCCGTACATTAGCTTATTTGAACACACGCTGCAGAAGCAAGCACCCAGCTCCCTCAATTTGTGGCACCAAGTGCTGGACCACTTCTCAGCTCCACTATTATCCACTATTTTCCTCCATCCATGCCCAGCGCTATTTGTTCTTAACTCCTTTCACAAGTAAGGCTGTATCTTACCCAGGTTTAATAAACGTTTCTTCTATATGAGCAGAGTTGCAGGGCTACCACACCGCACTCACATTTCTTGACGAGACCTGCCCTACCCTGCCTCTGATTGGCTAGCACTTGTTGGTTGGCCTCATACCATTGGCAGGTGGAACTACCCTTCGCTTCACTGAAGATGATTTGTTAAACCACGTCAAAAACAAATCCCATGTGGATATTTTTTCAATCTAAAATAGTCATACACCAGAAATCCGGCACCATGTTGGAGTACTTAAGCGCTGCACACTAAGACAGGTTGAAATTTACATCTACTTGCAAGGGGGGGCGGAGTTCCCCCTTAGATTTCAAAACATTTATTCAATGTTTTTATTGGGTGAAGGTTATCAGTCATCCAGGTCATGGTAATTCTAAGTGCTGTATCGTAGGCAACTGGACGTGTTTCAGTTTCTTGAAGACGTTTCACCTCTCACCCAGAGGCTTCTTCAGTTCTAACTGACTGGAAGGACACTCCCACGCATAGTTTAAAAGCCTGCAACTCCCTTCCAGTTAGTTAGAACTGAAGAAGCCTCTTGGATGAGAGGTGAAACATCTTCAAGAAACTGAAACACGTCCAGTTGCCTACGATATAGCACTTAGTTTTTTGCTGCGTTTTGCCACTTTCACTCCAGAAGAGAGATTTCTCCTCCTCATGAGCCTGTCATTAGTGCGCTGTGCAAGGGGTGGGCCAGCTCTCTCAGCCTTCACTTGCGTACAGGCATAGAAATGCCGCAGACTGCCAAGCTCATAGTTCATCTCTGATTTCCTAATCCACCTCAGGTGTGTTACGTTGTTAACTATACAAACATGGGTTAAAGATTAGGAGTAACCATAAATCTGATGATTGTTTAGCATTATAATATGGTACTTTCATACATTCAGTCAGAAATGGTTGTTCAGAAATTCACTATTCCAGTCTCATAGCGCGCGGAGCATCCACTGTATGGACATTTTTGGCCATTATTAAAATTCAGTCCAAATAGACAACTAAAAGTAAAATAAATACAATTTATAAAGTTAATTTAAAAACTACAATTATTTAACTCCCCAAATACTTAAAACAAAAAGTCGATTGAAAAAGCTAATTTAAAATGTAAAATGATAATCTGTAATGTAGGCTAAGGTGAGTAAAAAAAAAAGTAACATTTAAAAAGCTGAAATGGACTTGCTTAATCTGGAAACATTTGTAAAGATTGAATTGCAAATGGCAATGGAAATAAATAATTTTAAACTCAAAATGGAGAATAGTTGAGCTTAAATTGATTTTTTTAATGGATTTTAATGGATTAGATAATTAGATAATTAAATTAAGTTGATCTCAGCAATACATATTTTTTAGGCTACCGCTGTCAAGATCATGAGTAAAATCAAATAAAAAGAAATCTGTGAATGTAACTTGTGAACGTAATAACAACTTAACTAATTCCTGTCCAGATGAATTATATCTGTCATTTGGCATTCAATGACACAGTTTTGAATTTGATAAAAAAAAATATATAATTATTAACAGATTGATCATCAACATTCAAGGAACACATTCAGCCTACATTTTATTTGATCCATCATCCAGTTAAGCGACCTGGATGACGGATAGGGGGGCGCTGGCCCAAAAAAGGTTGAGAATCACCGTTTTAGGTGATGGGTCATGCAGGTTTTTTATGCCCTTTCAGTTCATTCAGATCCACTAGCAAAATTTAAGCCCACATGCCTGTTTTTTTCTAGGTACCTGGACCATGAAGTATTCACAGAAGCTCCAGCCAGGCTGAGTGCGTTTCTCTCTGAGTGTACGCATGTCGTCTTCAAAGCGGCCCAGGTTCTTGGTGAAGGACATAAGAAGGAGAGTTCGCAGCTTGAGCAGCAACGAATTCCAGGATTCCTGAGACCGAGATGAATCCTTCAGAGGATCAGACAGCACCACACACCTGCATCAAAAGACATTGATCTTAATTTACTCACGGGAGGTTAAATCAATACAATTTCTTATATTCAGGGGTACTGATTATGTTGCACGCTGTGATACGAAAAGAGCAGCAATCAATGATTACTTCAAGCCCATTTTTTTTACAGTAACTGCTGTATTATTTAATCTATAAAACAGCTTGTTTTGTCTGATCAATAGTACAAAATACAAATATTCTATTTCATTAAATTATTTCAACAGAGGAAAGCTGAAACCAGATAATATTCTGGCACTTTTTGTTTGTTAGATTAAAAGATTAAAGTAAAACATAATTTTGGGTCAGTCAATCCCCAACTTCCTCTACTACTGTAGCAACAGGAGGAACAAGGGATTGACAATGTCTTGTGAGGGAAGTCAGTCCGCTAGCAATTCTCGTCGTCTTCTGCCTATTTCACCCAACTCAACTCATTCATGGGGAGGACGGTCCTCACCTGTCATTCTGTTTGTTGCAAAAGTCACTCCGGATTTTGTCCACGATGGATGACCGAGGCAGGATGTTGGTCTTGTTCTTCTTCTTATTGTCATTGGTCTCCACGACGATGATTACCCAGTCTGCTGAGGCGTGAGCCCGCAAGCTGTTCTGCCATCGCATCATGTCCTCCTTCACTGAGCCTTTATACACCTCTGTATCCTAAAGTACAGTAAAAAACATTAATTATTTAGGCAGAAAAATCATTCTTCTTCTGATTGCCTCAATGCCCCCAGCATTATGTTAAAACATGAAAACGATACAACCATGATTCCTAAAAAGCAGGGATATTGTGTAAAAGGTTAATAAAAACAGAATGGATCAAATTCTGAATGAGTGCAAATTTACAAAAAACAATGAAGTTTATCAGTTTAAACATCTTCGTACTGTATTGAATTGAATAGAGGTTTAAAAAAAAAGGTTTTGCAAAATATTGCATTCTGTTTTCATTTGTTTTACAAAACGTCCCTGATTTTTTGGAGTCAGGTAAAACTCCTGTTGATGTTCATTGGTTAAGGAGGAAGTCGCCACATCAGATGATATCAGAAAACTGAAACTATGAAAAGAATGCAGGCCAGCACGTTTACATTGTTTGATAACTAAACTAATTAAACTGGAGACTGCTAAATTTAGTCTTTTAAATGGGCTGGATCTTCGTAGAGGCGGAATATAAAATGTCCAGTCACTTATTATGTAACAGTGTCTATTGGGAGGGAGAGGAAGTGAAGCACTGGTGTTGCACAAGGTTTTGGAAGTGAAGTTATTCAAATCATTTCTGGTTGTGAATCTTGAGTAGCTGAATGGCACTGCATACCCAATCACATGCTAACAGAAATGGGTTCATTTAGCCCTTAACAGTTTTGCTATGTTGCTATGCTAAGTATTTATCTAACTGTGCAACTGAAGGTTTGAACGGATTCTCAAATAACACCTGTGCACACCAATGGAAAACATACAGGTGTTTTCAGGTAAACTGACCTCTGTCTGACTGTCCTCTCAAAGAACGACCCAACTTTACCAGGGTGCCACTCCACTATCTCTACTGTTTACTTCCTTTAGATGCTGCAGTTTTTTGTTCTCATGTTAAACAGGTTGGTGCAGGTGCATGCCAACAGAGTAAAATAATTTTGCGTAATTTACACTATTTATATACAGTTTTGATGAGTTGGTGTACTGTGGTTTTGTCCAGGTCACAGCTCCACCACACAGCCCACCTGTCTTCACCACCTGCCACATTGTCATTCTGTATGCAAAAGATTTACTGCTCCTTGTAGAGAATGTATGGGAGGCTGCAGCTCTAACTTACTGCCACATTCTGTCTGCTTATACTAAAAAGACACCTGCCAAGACTGGGTTGGACCAACATTTTCCTGAATCTCCATCTGGCTCTGTTATGGCTTGTCCAGCAGGACAACCTGTACCTTTTTACAGTTCACCTCTTTATTTACACCCTCCCCCTTTAAAGAGAAGTACACTGTACTGCTGCAACTATGACATCACAGTTTATTAACCTGTGCAATGAAGTGCTAATGATAAAGGAACTGAAAACTGGACAATCTAATACATCCTGCACCACCTATAGGCCTGTGTTTCTGCATGAATTAAGCACAAAGATTTCTCACTTTTTTGCAATGAAAAGCTCCTTATTTTTCCTCCAGGGAGGTAAGAGCACTGTTAACTAGAGCATATTTAATATATATACACTATAAAAAGTTTGCTGTCAGTGACACTTTGAAAAGGAAATTTTCAAGCAGTATAAAATTGAAAATGTTTCAGTCACTACTACTACACCACTTAAGGTCCAGTCCATAGTAATTGTCATGAGTCACAAGCTGATGACAGCATTTCCTTAAACTAACCAGCTGCTCAGTCAGCAGCAGCAGGTTCCTGCTTCCCTTCCTGTTATTCTCCCGACTGCTTTCCCTAAGCACCCTTGCAAAGCAGATGTCAAGTTCAGTTTAGACTGGGGACAGCAGGGTCCTAAAAGTGCAAGTAAGGCCATGTGCACAACAATACAGATAGATTTGAAAGTATATTCTTTTCTCCTCTCAGACACACAAATCTGATGTTTTTCCACAGAACTGAGCTCTTAAAAAATACAACTTACATTTGAAAATGCTATTTTCTGAGTGTTGTTAACTGACTGAACTTGCATATCCTATAAATTTAACATGAGTGATATGAGTTTGCATATCTTGCATACAGAGCTGTCTGTGACCTATTTTTCCCAAACAGGATGCCCCTAAGTACTCATCTACTCTTAAAGGGTAGACATGCAGACATTGCCTATCTTCAAGAACACATGGAAGAAATAAATTCCACCAAGACTCTGCTTTTATGACTTTCTAGACAGAAAAAGTCAGGTAGCAGTAACATTAAATTACTGATTTTGTGTAACTGCCACAACTTGAAAACTCTAGCAAAACACTACTTGACTGCCTTGACCAATCCCGTAAATTCATCAGTCAGTCAGTCATTTTTTTTTTCCAACCATGCCTCTTGCAACTGACAACCACTAATTTGTTTGCATTTTTGTATTTTAAAAAGTTCCGCAAGTGTAGTTTTTGTGCACCTGAGGGTAAAAAAGGCTTCCTTTTCTGTTCTATAAAAGCCTCTATTATACAAAAGAAGATTGTCTTTGCTGTGTCTTGCATAATTTTAAAACAAGCCTGCCTGTATATTGATACAGTCTGATCATGCAAAATGCATCAATAAATGTTTCCCAGTGATGTTAATTAAATTATTGAGTGACTTAATGACTGAGGTTGTTAGGGTATGTGCGTGTATGTGTGTGTTAAACTACTCACACAACAGTCAGTCCAGTAGATGTGGAGGAAGGGGAAGGTGAGCAGAGCCTTGTTGCCCTCCTTGGGGAGCAGCTCCTCTTTAAACTGGACAAAATTAGCTTCAAGGTGGATCATTTTTGGCGCACGGCCGTACGTCCTGCACAGAGAACAAAGCGGAGCTTTATAGATTCAGCTAAATTATCTTTACAATGAATATTATTTTTATTGCATTATGACAACATATGGCTATATTACATTTAACCCCAGAAACACAGTCATACTCTTGGATAAACAGAAACACTGACTCCTTTATATATCACTGGATCAGCAGCTTTCTCAGTGTTTAAAGGAATATTCCTTGCCTGGGAACCAGGCGGATCTGTCAAGCTCATTTGCTTTGGCAGATGTCTGGTTTGGACCCCCTCCCATTTAGGAAGATTTGCATCCAATCTGATCAGGTACTGGGCCAATCATAACCCTTTATCTAATATGGAGCAGGTTTGACACGATGACTGACAGGAGTGATACTGGTCATCTAGCATCCAGTCTGCAGGCCCGTCCAGGCTCACAAAACTCACAAACTCCCAAATTAGGCATTTTTGATGAAATATGATTCAAGATTCTGTCACTCTGTCATTTTTTACTTGTTAAATGTTTAAAGAAACACATTTTTGTGTACTGTAATACAAGCTGGTACCTGTTTAAAAACTAACCAGGAACGACCCTGACTTGGATGAGTCAGGGTCGTTCCTGGTTTGTTGTTCCTGGTTTGTCAGCGCTACATCCGCGTTTTGTTGCTCTAACTGGTTGTAGGTCTATCTAATTGAGCCCAGAGGCATTTTGGTCTGCAACCTGTAGTGAGCACCCCTTAGAAATCAAGGATTGGACTAAAACACATCTGTGAATTAGTCAGGCGTTGAAGATCACTTTATTGTCATAGTTTTGACTAATACCATCCTCTATCAAACCCCTGCGTGAGCAAGAACTTTATTTGAGACAGGCTTTTATCAAATACAGGCTTTTGCAGCATTCTAACTTCATCAGTTCAAAATCAATTACATCCCTTGATTGATCAGCAACTTAACAAATCTTATAGATCCCAGAATATGACATTACATCTCTCAGTACTAGAACCCCTGGGGCTGTGTTCATTCACCGTTGTTGATCTCACCACAACACAGGTGACGAACAGTGATCAAAATATGTCACATATCAAAACTCTGATAGACATCTCTGATATGCTTCATTGAATTTCTTAGTACAAATAAATTAGAATGTTAAATGGAATATCAATACAGACATCATATAAAAACAGCACAACGGAGCACCCATTAGCTCAGTTGGTAGAGCAGGCATCCCTGAGGCTTTGTCCTCGCTGCAGCGGCCCCGGCCACCAGCACAACGGCGCCCCGTTGTGCTGGTGACACGCAGCAAAGGGCCTTTGCATTAATGGGAGCCCATTAACTATATCCTCCAAAATGACCATCGACCGTACTGACACAGCGGCAACAAAAATCAACAGCTTTAAAATTATATTTATGACAATGTTTTCATAAAATGCATTCACCAGGGCAGTACTCACCTCCTCCACTCCATTGGCTCCCTGGGAAGTTGTTGGGCCAATGAGGTATATAGAGATGTAAACAAGCTCTGGTCTCCAGCACCTGTGATGAAAGGAGCAGCATAAAGATGGTTACAAATTTGGTCAAATTAAGAATTCAAATAGCTCACATGAAAATTCAAATCTAGTATCTACCTTCTCACGCCCTCAAAAATAAATGTGGGTGAAAATGATACATTCTCTGGACTTGTTATAGTGACTGAAGTTCTTCACATTTGACTACTCAAAGTTTTAGCATAAAGGGACATGAAGGATACGGTACTCTCAGCCCATGCTTGACTGTGGTGACTGTCACCTGTCCTCCGGCAGCTTCTAATTCATTGCAGACTTACCTTTTGGTGGTTTTTGGTTGCCTCTTGACCATCCTGACCAGTTTTCTGTCAGCAGCAGGTGATAGTTTGTGTTTTCTTCCTGATGGTGGCAGTGACACAACTGTGCCATGCACTTTATACTAAGAATTGTTTGCACAGTTGAACTTGAGACCTGTAACTGCTTTGAAATGGCTCCAACTGACTTTCCTGACCTGTTTAAATCAATAATGCGTTCTTTCAGACAAAGATGAGCTCCTTAGACTTTCCCATTGTAGTTTTTGTGGCTAAGTCTAACGTGTGTATCAAACAAGCCCTACTTAAATTGGCCCAGAGACGTCATCAGCTTCTATTAATCATAAACACTCAGAAAATGTTTAGAGGCCATGCAATAAAGCAAATTTGATTGACACAACTTTCTATAATCACCAAAATTGATCATACAAGGCGCAACATGTATATTTGTGATCCAGCAGATTTGGTCACTTTTTTAGAAGACTTATAATAAATTCCTTATTGAACCAAACTTCATGAATGTTTTTGTGACAAACTAGTTTGTGTTCCTCTCATTCCATCACAGAAAAATGAGAGTTGTAGAAGTCATTGGAACGGAAGACTGCCAGATTATTATTTTTCTACACAGCTAGGAATATTCAAAAAACAAACTTAAAATGTAAAATATATAAATACCTATAAATAAAGTTACATTTAAAATGCAAAAGCTGAAAAGTAAATGCTCAAACTGAAAGCATTTCTAAAGATTAAATAATAGGAATATTCTGCATTTGTGCCATGTCTGCCGTGAGTATTTCATATCCAGGAATTCATATCATAAACTCTACTACTGACTACCCCAGTAACAATGTGGGCACATTTGCACCTTGACCAGAAACAGTCTTGCTTAAAATGTTTTATCATTAACAACAGAATAAAGCCTCCAGACTAATTAACTAAACAACATTGAGAGTACCGGGTCATTTCTGTCTTTTCTGTTGACTGAGTGGTAAATTCCTGCTTCCAAAAAGCTTTGGAAATTAGCTCTGTATTGCAATTAATTCATATGTCAGACCACATTTTCATGCTTTTCTTTAGGGAGCTTCATGTTGAGTTGAACAGTTATCTGCACAGCTGTTTAAAAATGTTGAGAAATATGTGTGGTGTGATAAATTTCAACATCTGTGATGTATCATCTTGGTCAATCTTTTTTAAGACACAGGAATCAAACATAACATCATGATATTTACATCCAAGAATCACAAGTGTGCCCAAGAGGGCATTACAATCTGCACAAAATGCAGTATCCTTGGACCCTGTTTCACCACCATTTGATTTCTACGTATATTAAGCACCCAAGTGCACAAAGTGTCAAAGCCATTTTAACACACACAAACCAACAGCTATAAATGGCTCCACTGTCAAAAAGCAGAAAATATGTGTCTCTACGTCAAGGACAACAAAAAGTAAGTAAAAAAGGGCCTACTTTGTTAGTATGATAAAATGCACTCCCCTACAAAATCACCCCAGTCATCCCAGAATGTTTAATTATTTCCAAATGGAGTATTTCTTTCCTACATAGCAATATATATTGCAGTAAACCAAAATATCACAATGTCAGTTTTTCCAATATTATTTAGCCCTTCTATACTGCATAGACGCCTCAAAATCAGGGTATCAGTCATTCCTACTGAAAAGACAAACATCAACCCTTGTTTGCTTCTAAGTAAAAATCCACCCGTCAGCTCATCTCATGCTGCTCATTATGGAGAGCAGCCCTCAAGTATTGTGACAGCTTTGCCATTTGTTTGAATTTGTGTAAATAAGTCAGTGAGTGCATCCATCTTCCAAATCATCAGCAGTCCCATGTACCAGACCCTCACTTCTCCCCTTATGACTGGTAAAATCTACAGTAATTGAACTCAATTTCACAGCCAGTGCCCAATGTCATTCATGGTAGCTGTGTGCATATTGATAAACAATGACTTGAAATGAGGCAACTAGACTGAAACTGGACTACATCCAACAAACCATATATAAAGCCCTTTTTATAAACACCCCCAGAGATTACAAGGGACTGCTAGTCCTACACTGTTTATCGTGTTAATGTAAACAGACTCAAACATTCTTCAAGAAAAACATCAGTACTTAAATCTCATGGTGAGCTTTACTTGAATCCAAGTGTGCTGGAGTTGGGCCAACACTTCTCCCTGTGCTGACAGTCTGACTGCATTGTAAATCAATTATCCTTGCTGCCCACTGTCAACACCTGGACAGATTCAACACTTCACTGGATGTCGAGTTTTGCTGTTTGCCATTGAACTAGTGCATCATATACCATAAAATAAAGATGTGAGACATATACAATCAATAAAGTAACAAAATACTTCTAACTGTTGCTATGGCGTCGGCACACATGGATGCAGCGGGCCCTCTAGGGATCAGCGAGAGTGAAAGTTTTGGGTGTCCTATCTATCCCAGATGTTCAGTCTGCAAAATTTACTGCCGAGAGACTTTACTAAAAATCAGGGTATCGCAGGCTGCTAAAACTATGACGCTTGGTTGCGATTTGGACAAATTACGCCAGCACGGGATCTTATTGAAGCCAGCCAACTGTAAGAAGAGAAGGCAGAAGCGGTGCGAACGTAAACAAAAGAGGGGGAAGAGAGCCGGTATCCATGGTAGGCTAAAGGCCCACCCCTCCAGACCAGCAGAGCAGTTGCTCCTACAACAAGCTGGATGAGCTACGTCAGTTGAGAGAAACCCACAGAGAGTGGAAAGATTGCTGTGCGTTTGCTTTCACGAAAACATGGTTCCAGGACAATATCCCAGACGCAGCCCTACAGCTGGAGGGGATGACGACTTTCCGGGCAGACAGAGATGCAGCTACCTCTGGTAAAAGTCAAGGAGGGGTCTGTGCATCTATATCAACAAAGACTGGTGTGTAAACGCCACCACTAAACACTGCTCTCAGCTGGCGGAGTTCCTCGTCATGAAATGCCGGCCATTCTATCTGCCGAGGGATTCCACCATAGTGATTGTAGCCGTTGTTTACATAGCTCGTAGCGAAAATGCCAAAGCTAATGCTAACGAGGCACTTGGAGGGCTACATGATGCCATCAGTGAGCTCCTGACAGCTTTGTAGTGGTGACAGAGGATTTCAACCACACCAGTTTAAAGGCTGTTTTCCCCAAGTTCAAGCAAGTTGTGGACTTTAAAACCAGAGGAGAGAACATGTTGGAGCTGTCTTATACAAACTCCCCAGATGCATACAAAGCAACGCCCTGCTCCCACCTCGGCCCTTCTGATCATCTATCTGTTAAGCTGGTGCTTGCTTACAAACCACTACTGAAGCGCAGCAGGCCAGTGAAAAAACAAATCAGGACCTGGCCTGAGGGGGCAGACTCAGCACTTCAGGACTGTTTCATGCACACCGACTGTGATGTTTTTAAGACAGCAGCCTCGCAGGGAGATCAGATAGACATTGAATAGTATGCTGAGGCGGTAACCAGCTACATTGCAAAGTGCACAGAGGATGTCACTGTAATTAAGACCTTCACTGCACGTGGCAACTGAAAACCCTGGATGACTACAGAGGTGCGCTCACTGCTGACAGCCCGTGATGCAGCCTTCAGCGCAGGGGATATGACTGCTCTCCGCTCAGCCAGGTCTGCACTCTCAAAGGGAATCAAGGCTGCAAAAGGCACCTATGCAGAGAAAATCCAGGGACACCTCTATGACACAGGAAACACCAGGCAGGTGTGGCAGGGAGTCCAAGCGCTGACAGATTACAAGTCCAGGCAGGGGGTCAACGACGATGATGCTTCTTTTCCGGAGAGGCTCAACAACTTCTTTGCATGCTTTGAAGCACCAAACCAGACAACCAGAGGGTGGGCTTGTCCTTCTCTTCCATCTATCAGGCCAGCCCTCAACATCAACGCAGCAGACACACGCAGGGCCCTAACCAGGCTCAACCCATGGAAAGCGAGAGGCCCAGATAACATCCCGGGACGTGTGCTCAAAACCTGCGCTGGTGAGCTAGCAGATGTCCTGACTGACATCTTCAACATCTCCCTCAGTCCCCAGATGCTTCAAAACACCCACTATAATACCAGTAGCAAAGAAATCAGTTGTATCCTGTCTGAATGACTACCGCCCCGTCGCACTGACACCAATTGTGATGAAGTATTTTGAGTGGCTTGTCAAACCACACATCACAGCTAGCCTTACTGCACCACATGACCCACACCAGTTTGCTTATCGTCCCAACCGCTCCACAGAGGATGCAATATCCACCACTTTGCACTCAGTCATCACCCATCTGGACCAGAAAGACACCTACGCCAGAATCCTGTACCTTGATTTCAGCTCAGCATTTAATACCATCATCCCCCAGAGACTAATGGAGAAACTCCTCCTACTTGGCCTGAACACCGCCACACCTCCCTGTCTCCAACACGGAGAGACCTCTGTCTGTCCGTGTTGGAAATAACACCTCCAACTCCATCACGCTGAGCACTGGATCTCCTCAAGGCTGTGTACTCAGTCCATTGTTGTTTTCACTGCTAACACACGACTGTGCATCCAGAAAACGAGGGGAACCAGATCATCATCAACACCACAGTGGGGGGACTCATTCATAGAAATGAGGAATCAATGTACAGAGAAGAAGTTAAACACATAGAGGATTGGTGCAGAGAAAATAATCTGGTGCTCAATACGGACAAAACGAAGGAGATGACTATCAACTTCCGGAGGTCTCAGCCCGAGAACGCTCCACACAGGAGAGAGTGGAGAACATCAAGTTCCTCGGAGTGCAGATCTCGCAGGACCTAAGCTGGAATAAGAACACCTCAGGGATCACGAAACGGGCCCAGCAGAGACTGTACTTCCTGAGGAAGCTGAAACAAGCCTCTCTCCCCATCAGCATCCTCAGGACCTTCTATAGTGGTGTGGTGGAGAGTGTTCTGACATATTGTATCTCAACATGGTACTCCAGCTGCAGTATGTCAGACAAAAAAGCCCTGCAGAGAATAGTTAGAGGAGCTGAGAGGGTCATCGGAGTTTCCCTTCCCTCTGTCCAAGAACTCTTCCTAAGCCGCTGCAGGAGCAGGGCACTGAACATGTCAGGGATCCCTTCCACCCTCTCCACACATTCTTTGAACTGCACCCATCAGGAAAACGGTTCCGGAGGCCGAACAAACAGACTAATCAACAGCTTCCTTCCACAAGCTGTTAGATTGTTGAACTGCTGATCTGGAGCATGTGCACTACTGCACTTCATGAGCCTTAGTCAGAGTTTTAATTTTAAATTATTATTGTAATATATTGTGTGTATTTATTGTGTTCTTTTGTGGGATCCCGGAGAAACGCAATCTCATTTTTGCTGCACTGCTTTTGTTGGAACAGCTAAATGACAATAAAGCTTTGATTGATTGATTGATTGATTGATTGATTGAAAAAAATATGAATTGATCTCCTTCATAGCTCATGGCTTCCAGCAAACACTGTAATTTGGTGGTCTTTTCAATTTGTTTGGTCCTGAGTGATTCTGTGTTCTGATGTGAAACTGGAAGCTGAATGCCATTGTCAAAATCCAGCAACATACACATTTAGTTAATGTGCGGGTTAGTTTATCTCATTAATCTTTCCAGGGTCTCAAAGCTCCTGTATATTACAAACAAAACTGAACTTTGGATGCTCACAAAGGCTATCAAAAACTGCTATCAAATACAACCCTGCAAAGTTAACATTTGTTTGATGTCTGTGATTGTGTGACTCAACCTTTAAAGTAAATATACAACACTGCTCATCCCCAGTAAAACCAGAAGGAGCAGAGAGTTGCATACTCATAATTAATGATGAAAGCTCTTTAGTCATAAACAATGTTTCAGTGTATGCTAATGTCTTTCGAATAAGCTGCAGGTGATTTAAATCAATGATCTCCCAGCGCAATCAGCATTAACATAAAGAGAGAACATAAAGAGAGGTCATTCATAGTCATTCATAGACACCTAACATCTGTAACCTTCCTCACAGAACTCTGACTGACTGGTGTTTTTTGCATCCAACTTGAGGCAACTGGTGACTTACACAGTGAACCTTACAATATATTCCGAAGCTGATATTATCAGCCGATATTGGCCTATCACAGATACATCTGTATTGGTGTATATGTTGTCCGACATGTGGCAGTATTAAACTTTTGGATAGTCGCAAAAAAATGTGTGTATAATGGCCAATATGTCGATATCAGAATTTTTCACTCCCTAATATTAGAATCAGCATATTCTTACATGCAAGTACTCTTTTTTACCTCAGCCCTAGTTTGTGTCTCTCATTTAATAACTCAACAGTTGAGAATTTTCAGAAATAAGTCACTGTTTGAAAAATGTTTCCTTATCAATGCAATAAAACCTTAATCCATCATGTTCATAATCTTTTTTTTTTTTTTTTTAAAAAAAAAGACTATTCTGCCTTTAGTTTTAAAAAATATATATTTCCTCTGCAATGTAGCAGATTGGAATTTTTAATTTTTACTTGACATAACAAAGTTTGCAACAGGAAAAGATGTTAAGTTGATCAGTTGTTATCTTTGCTCAAGTCAGATGATGCAGGATTTAAAGAAATTCGGCAAATTCGGCATCACTGGTTGCAGACTCTTTGGGGACCATGGGTATAGCCTAAGAATCGCTCATGTTTGTTACGGAACTTGTAAGTGATGCCTATTTCTGAATCTAATCATCAATGCAAATGTCACACATGTAACAAGATTATTTCAGACACATACACCCGAGTTAGGACACCAGATAACCCCTCAGGAAACCCAGGATCCCACTTGGGGTAACATGCGACTTAAGTTTTTGATTCCATCAACAAATCCCGCTGGTTAACTGTCACAATTATGATTTCCTGTATATTCCGACTTTACGGTGCCTCTGTCCACTCCGGTCATGGGGCACTTTTGGACCACTCTGTCCTAAAAATGGAGCAGGTGCTCGCCACTGCCAGATCCGGTTCTTAAAATAACCTCTCCAAGAAGCCTTCATAAGATTCTATGGGATTTATGAATGGCAAACTGACCCCGAGGGCCGATACATCACGTAGCGACTACTGTCTGAGGTGCCAACAGAGGTAGTTGTTGTCTGTCCAGTAGGGAACAAGGTGATATCCTTACCAAAACTGCTGCACTTAGCCGTGACGTCTTGTCGTTAGCCAACATTAGGCCTTTTAATCATTGTAGCTACTAGCTAACTGGAAGGAGATACCGTTTTCACGATAACATTTAGAACCGACAGCAGTGCAGTATCTAAGTATGAAAATATTATAGTCTTGAGAAGAAGAAATTCAACCACCAATCGCCACACACACACACACACACACACGTACACAGGCGTGCGCGCACACACACACACATACTCAGCGTCTCGAGGCTTGTTAATATATAAGGGTACCAGCTAGCTTAGCCAAAACAAGCTAATGAAAATAGCTAGCTTGCTAACTGTCAAGACCATAAAAAATAACAACGTCTCATTTTAAGAAACACTCACATGTCACAATCGGCTTGTTTTCCATAGTGTAGATAATAGGCTTTTCCTCTTGACACTCCATATGTGTTAGCGGTAGTACTCCATGAAAATGACATACAAACAGAGGTTTCTTAGTAAGTGCTTATGTATGCAATTGTGTTGTATCGATGGGGCCTATGTCCCCTCTGCACTTCCGGGAAGTACGTAAACTGTGCGTCATTAAAGGGCCAATCTGTGTTTTTTGTGACACGTTACAGGTGTATTAGAGGTAAAAGTAAGCTGGTGGTGTTTCTTACAGAAATGGAAAAAGTATTCAGAACCGTTAGGCCTACTTCAGTAAAAGTAGGTTCAACTGTAAGTCCAGTATTCCAATTTTTTATTTAAGTATCTCAAAAGTATTATTAGCCATTCGTAGCCTACTACCAAAAGTAAAAGTAGTCATCGTAGAGAAGAATAGCTCCTGGCAGTGATACATTGTTAGATATTGAGGTTTTACCTACAACATGTATGTAAAGTAAAACACAGCAACAAAAATGTTCATACTGGTGTCACATGACATGACCTCATCTAATAATGTTTGAGGGACTGACATGTAAAAATACAGGAAAATATGTGTTAAATTACCCTACATCAATCATTTTCTAAATTACACTTTAGAGAGGTAAGACTATTTGAAAAGATTTTAAAATTGGTGTTGACTAGGGCTGCACAATTAATCGCAAAATAATCTAAATCACAATATGACTAAGTGCAATATCCAAAGAACTGCAATTATTTTTTGAAGGTAAAATATGCCACAAAACAGTGTTTTAATGAAATTTTGTAGTGCTACAGAGATGCTCTGGCCTACAAAGCTTGTTCTCCAGATATAATAAAACATGTTCATTTGGCAGAGACCGGGAGAAATGCCACATCATCATGATTTTACTTGTTTTTCAATGACAATGAAAATTTTGATGTAAAATGTTATCATCCATAATAATCATGAATTGTATCACAATTGCAATATCTGTCAAAATAATCGCAATATCACTTTTTGACCATATCGTGCAGCCCTAGTGTTGACCTTTGATAGAAGTGTGATCAAAAAAATCCCTTATTGCCTATCTGCGGCCTGCTGAAATGCCCAGTACCCAGTAATTATGGCAACTGGGTAAAGGGATTACAAAAAAATTATATCTATAAACATAATTGCATTGCATTTCTTTGCACATTGAATACTGTTTCCAGAAAACAAAATGATTAGAATCAGAATCAGCTTTATTGGCCAAGTATGTGTACACAAACAAGGAATCTGACTGTGTTTAATTTGCTCTCAATGTACAGGGAATAGTATAATACACATTCAGTTTAAAAGAAAATACATGATTGACGGATTTAGACAAATATAGATAAACAATATAAAATTCATAGCTGTAATGTTCTAGAATGTAATTGCAATTTGTCACTGTCCCAGTAAGAACTTATTAAGCCCTAGTAACTTTAATTCAGTAGTTTTCAGTGGAGAGTTGTGTGCTGATCTAAATGTTTTCCACTCTGGGCAGGTGAAAGAACAGGGGAAACACTGAAGACCATTTTACCATAAAAAACAATGATGAATATTAACACAAAATACTGCTTATTCAATGTTTCAATAAAACATTTTCATCTGCTCTTACTAAATAAAATATATTTTTAGATGTTTTTAAGCCCAAAATAGACTCAAGATGAATATTCTCTCCATGCTGCATATATTAAAGAGATCTGATTCATCACACCAAGTCCGTAATTCTTCAGAGAATTAGCACTCTCAAACTCCAACAAGGAGAATTTCCCTTACAATATTCATATGGTACAACCACCATGTAAAATTTATATTCAAATTAAATTCATTTAAAAAGCAGTCAATTTGCCAGCATTCAACCTACAAAAATGTCTATGAAGTATATTATCAAATCAACATCAAAAGGTGTAAATAAATGAGAAATTCAAAAACATCTATTATGTCATTTCAGCACCTTGTTCTTTTCCGTATGATTCACATCAATCTATGGTGGGGGTTCAATGCTGCCATCCAGGGGTACAAAGATGTATTGCAGAAAGTGTGTCAATGGGATGTTGAGGTTTTCAATAATTTTATTAATAAAACACAGACAAGCCCCTACAGACAAAGATGTACATTTGGATTGTAAGAACTTCAATCTCATTTTCAGTTCTTATGTTTTTTATTCATTTTTCAGCCTTTCTTTCTGTTCCATCTTCCTTTTTTCTGAGTCTTCTTCAGCCTTTCCTCTCTCCTCTTCAGATTCTCTCCATTCCCTTTTCCTTTCTTTCTCATCTTCAGGTTCAATCTCAGCTCCATCTCCTTTTCCCAGTCTGTCATCTACTTTCTCTTTTTTCTCTCCTTCATTTTTTTTCTTTTCCTGATCATCTACATCTTTCGACCCAGGTTTATCTCCCTCTACCATCCTTTCCACGTCCTCTTTTGTACTTTTAGTGCTCTCTCCATCTCCTTCTTTGGTCACATCATTACCATCTTCTCTCTGTCTCTGTTTTTGTACCTCTGCATCTGAACCCTCCTCTTCCTCTCCTTCTGCCTCTTCTCGCTCCCATCCAACCTCCCCTCCCACCCCTTCACCTCTTCCCTGTGCTCTTTCTCCTTCTTCCCCACATTCTAGCAGCTGAGACAGCGCTGCCACCTCCGACTCCAGCTGCTCCACCCTGGCCTGCATCTTGCGGTTGCTGGACTCTAATTCCACCATAAGTCGAGCTAGTTTTGTTTGCAGGATTTCCAACTTGCTTTCCAGCCTTTTTATCTTGGTATCAACTTTCTCTGCTTCCTCCTCCTCTCCCTCCCCATTCTCCTCCAACATGCCCATCTTAGTGAGGATCTGTCTGCCTTTCTCCTCCAGGTGACTTTTGGCTGCAGGAAACTCAGATAGCACATCTGTCAGGTCCTCTTTGGACAGGCTGAACAGGTCAGAGTGGCCAATGCTTCGGATGTTGGCAGTACGACGATTGCCTGATTTGTTACCTAAAAGGAAACAAGGTTTCTTTAAAACTTTGCTGAGATTTTTTTTTTTAAACAAATTAATTTCAATACAAAGGGTCTGATGTTACCTAACCATGTTCTATTATCCAATGAAAGCTCATTTCAGAATTAACATGAACTTTAAGGAAATATTCATGTCTTACATGTAAAAAAATATCACAGCAGTATAATAAATATTAAAATATTACAGTTGTGTCTCTCAACGCTGCAGTGCATGGTTTATGTGTTGAGTTTGACTGTATTATTTTACAGTCTTTTACAGTCTTTCTGTTAACATTTTCTTAGGATTAATATTATAGATGTTAATGATGTACTTTTTTTATGTCTTAATGTTTAAAGCTACTCTGCATGAATAATATGTGCAATATGAGTTTTCTAACATTATTGCTTGCGCTTTCTTGCTTTGCAGTGAATAACGGATGTTATCATATTATTGAATCAATGTTATGCTGCTTTTAGTTGAAAATTGGCCAGCTGGTTAACAATGGCACAATAACAGACATGTGGATTAGTGCATGATGTCCCGCTATACATCCAGCACATAGATAAATACAGATTGTTTCTGGCCCAGATTTGAATTATTACATTTGGAAGCAGTAACCACAAAACTGTCTTATCTGATTGTGGGACTCCACATGTCATGGATATTCCCACAGATTTTTGCAAAAGAGTGCCAACTATAAGAGTGTGACCACACTGCATCAATGTTATTTTTGCTTATTTCATACTCCATCATACTTTAAAGGTATCGTACACTACTTTCTGGCTTTCTAGCCTCACTGTTCCATTTCAGAGGACAATGTCCTTGCATTAGCTTCATCCACAGGATCTTTCCATGCACATTTTTTGACTCCAACTGACCCTAAATTTAAGGTCAGTTGAACTAAATTTGAGCTAAAAAACAACCTACCAAATGTCCCAGTCTGGACCAATCTTTACACAGTAGGTTCTTAATTCCGGGGGGCTTTGCTTCATAAGTACAGAGCATGAACATGTGCAATTGACACTTTACTTACCTTTGATATTGAGAATACTAATTTCCCCAAAGAAATTCCCTTCACTCAGCACAGCAAACTCTGTGACCCCATCATCTGCAACAACTGCAAGTTTTCCCTCTTTGATGATGTACATCTCATGGCCTACATCCCCTTTCCTGCAGACGAACTCTCCTGGACTGAACACCTGCAAGGCAAAAGGTATGAGATAACTCCACAGCCTAACACATTTCCTATTTATATCACAACCTGCCACGTGGCTTCTGAAGGGACTAGCTAATCCTGTCCAATCCTATCTCCATGCCTTTACTCCCGATCTTGAATAATAATTTGCCAAGTTGGCTTTCACAAAGTTCTTATCTAAAGAACACCATAGGCATCATTTGAAAATATTCAAATGATAATGACCTACACCTAACAGAGGTTCAATGTAAGTTCAAAGCCCCACCTTTGAATCTACATTGAACTTCTCTTAGGTGTAGGTCTACACAGTCAAATTACTTGAAATCTTCTCAATTCTGGTTGAGCAAAGAATCACATTATCATGACCCTATGCTCAAACTGCTACAGCATATGAATCAAATGGTGAAGTCAGATTCTCTCTTTCTCCAGTCTTTAACCTTTTCAATTACACAAAGGAGCCTAAACAGGACTGCAGTCAGTATCAATATAGGCTTATAGGTATAGGAATTAAATGACAGCTATCACAATTAATCTGAGTGGACAAAGTTACCTGTCATAAATTGTTCCATATATTTATTCAAAAAATGCAAGTATCTCCCAAAAAATATTT
This sequence comes from Pagrus major, assembly GCF_040436345.1. NCBI lineage: Eukaryota > Metazoa > Chordata > Actinopteri > Spariformes > Sparidae > Pagrus > Pagrus major. The sequence continues at coordinate 3,100,331 of NC_133223.1, read as the reverse complement.
AAAAAATATATATAACAGATAATTGTGTAACATTAACAATGTAATTAATTCTACCCTTTAGATCACAACCACAATGGAAGATATAATTGATGTCCAGAACTGTAAAAGTCTAAAACAGTCTTATTGTATTATAGACTGCTTTGTGGTTGTTTTAGTCTGATAACCCTTCAAACTCATTGATGCAAAGTAGACTTCCTGGATTACATTTTAATGTTCTCACACGTATCTGTACCTTCATGGCTACACACCACCATCAACACAGCTCCTTACGATTTATCAATGTAGTGCTATTTATGTTCCGAACACCTTTCAGAACACTGCTACACCCCAGTGCCTGCCTTGAGCCACCTGTACCCTTTGACCACCATCTTTTTCCCCTGACCTGAGGTGTTAGTTTAAGCACCAGCTCCTCCAGTAGACTTTTCTCACAGCTCTGGAAGATGGTGACTTTTGAGAGTGTGGGAAGGTGAACGCTGACTGCGATCTCAGTCCTCAGGTGTACAGGCAGCTGCTGGAGGATCTCATTCTCTCGCATGATTTTCTTGTTGATGTGAAGATGCTGGTACCAGTTGTCGATACGATGTCGAAGCTCCTTGCTGATGTGATGGCTACGCAGGTATGCCTTCACCTGAAATAGAAAAAGGAAGAATCTAAGCCATCACTGTACTTTTTCTCAGTTTCTGAAATTTTCATGGGGAAGTCTTCTTTCTGAGAGTCTTCCAACTAACCAGCTCATGGTTGGGGAAGAAGACATTATCACGGTCCCTCAGGCTTGTGATGACATTGCCAACATTGCCAACAATTGATGCAAACACCAAAACGGCAATGAGCAGGTCTGCAATCATAAACAAGTATTCCTCTTCCCTTTTTGGCAGCGGAGTGTCTCCTACTGTGGTGAAAATCTGGGCAGAGAACCAGAAGCAGTAAAAGTACTGACGACGCATGGAGGCAAACTCTGGGTTGGTGATGTTGGGGTAGACCCAACGATCACTGCCAAAGCCAATGTAGCTAGACAGTGCAAAGTAGAGACAGGCATTCCAGTGGATCAACACAAAGATGTAGATCATTAGCTTAGAGATGCGGAAGGTGTTTGGGTAGGAGGTTCTCGTCTCCATGCGATCCAGGGCCTCATTGAGTCGTGGCATACGCAGTAGGCGATTGATCCTCACCAGTGGAGTTTGGATGCCAAAGACAAAGTAGAGAAAGTCAGTGGGCATCAGGGAAGCCAAATCCCTTAAGAAACGTTTAGAGTGTAGGTAGTGCTTTTTCAGCTGAGTTAGATCCTTGACTAGGATGCCCTGATCCAAGTAGCCTGGAGAGAGAAGGACAAGGTTTTAAAAAGCCCAGGGTACACTTCATACACTGATACAATTACCTCGTCAAAGCATAGTTAGAAGCTAACGATTAGCATCGTATCAAAGCTGTCTGACTTGCAAGATTTAATAATGCTTTCACATCATGAATGGAATGTAGTCATGGGAAAGATACCCATGTTTATGATTTGTGAGCTTTCTCACCTTCTGACAACTTGAGATGATTGATTGATTGAGTTTCTCATGAGTAGGTTAACATACTGCAACTGTATCCATTGATTGTTAATCAGTTTTGCTGAACTATATATTTGCCTTTTTGCTTTTTCAGGTACAACTTTTATGGTGACATGAATGGTATTTACAACTTTGAACTCCAGTGTGACATGAATGTGGCATTAACCCATCAATGATATGGCTGATGATGCCTGTTCAATTCATTAAAACTAGGTTGACATTTTGTTACTGTTCAAATTATTATTTAGTTCACAGGTAATAACTTTGAGCAAATTATCTTACTTCTGTTCATATAAGTGAAAATCCTTTGTGTTTTGCAATGAAATATAAATAAATTTAAAATTATCAGTACCTGTGGGTTTGAATTAGCCTGAACTTTAAAACAAATACCAAAGGTGCATTTGGATAAACACTTGTTTTTCTTTTAGCCGACACTCACAGAACATATCAGGCTGTGCAGGGCTAAATTACTTCCCAGTACCACAGGACAAACCCCATAATAACTAGCATTACTCAAATATCATTGTAATTTAAAGTGTTGTTGTCTAAATGTGCGTGTGTCATTTTAACATAATGTCATCATACTGCGTTTTAGACCTTGTATAAAGAAATCTCACCTCAATTAAAAAGGGGTTACTTCTATGAAAATTGGTTGAAGGCTCTGATTGGACTATTCAGGATAAATTTAGTATATTACAAAATTTGTCTATATAGTCAAGAGTCAGATTTTTCTACCGCCTCTTTATCATATATGTTTGTTTCTGTATAGTGTGTACGTAACCAATTAAAATCTGAAGAATTATATTCCAGACTCAATCAAAATGTACAAAATCAAATATTTACCGGTATGAACAGTGATGATCATGTCAACCATATACATGAGGTCTGACAGATAGTCCAGTGTAAGCCACACAGGCAGGTAGCTCAGTGCAATTTTAGTGAAGCACGTCCTGAGAAATGACAGATAAGACTGGGTTTTAAGGGATACCAAGTGATTAAAAGTTATATGCTTATAACTATCCTATATTCATCGTATTCCATGTTTGTACCTTAAAATGATGATCACTGAGTTGTAGACAACAGGCAAGATCATGAGCTGTATCCAGACGTAATAAAACTGTTCTGCTGGATCAACTGTCAACTCTTTCCAGCTAGGAGGGAAATGATGATGAAGAGAGGAGAAGGGGGAAAATGAGGTTTCATAACTTGATCAGCCAATATGTTGTTAGTGTAATATGAGGACAATTGTTGTTCATGGCTAAATGATACAAAACTATATCACAGCATAATGTCTTAAATACCTAAACATATTTTGGAAAGATATAGGCCATGCGGTTGTAAAGCATCAGCTTATATGGGATGAACATGATTTAACTTGTCATCAACTAATTCTGAATGCTTATATTGCAACATAAAAAGGATAATTTTTTGCAAAGATTTTGCAGATTTTTTTTTTAAATTGAACAATATACAAATTGAAATGCAAATACAAGAATGTACAATTTGAAGAGAAAAGCTCTTGTTGTGGATGAAAATGCTTTCTAGTGCTGTACAATAGCTGGACTTGAGACATTCATTCTCTCATCCAAGACGTTTGTCAGTTTTTCATAAAATCAGAAGTGATAAAGTCTGAATAAATGGGTAAATGTTGTCATACTAAATTTAATAACATTAAATGCCTCCCACTAGATATCCAATCAACTCAATGATAAAGAATATTCATAGAGATCATATGTCTTTTTTTCTTCTTTTTGTAAAAATGCATAGTCCAACCATCAAATACTCACTTAACTTTTAGCTTATGATCCAAACTGATACGTTTCCCTTTATCGTTGACTCCATCTTCTCCTACATTTACTTTCTGCCCCCGATGCCACCAGAGCAGTCGCTGCCACTGGTTATTTCTAATACCAACATCTCCGTGTTTATCCATCCTCCAAAGTGTAGCCTCAGACTAACACGTTTCTAAATGATGGTGATCTTTGCTCTTTTTCCTTCCTGCAGGCACGTTGCACTTTCTTGGACAATAACTCAAACAACCTTGTTGACTTGCATCAGGAAGTACTGCGTGGTTCACATAACAACAACCCAGGTCTACCAGGGCATTGCCTGGTGATGCAGGTATCTATGGAAGGAAACCACAACACATGTAATGTGTCCCCTGGGGATCCCTTCTTCCCCTGAAAACCAGAGCAGTCCGCCTTCATCCCAGAGGCTCCTGGAAAACACTAACTGGAGTATAAAGCAGAACTAGAGAGAAAATCCCTGAATAATAACAGAAAAAATAAATTAGTATCTTTTTATTCCAATAAAAATCTGACCAAAATTAAAATGTTTAAAATATGAAAAACCTGGAAAGGAAACAAGGAAAACCTCACACAAACTAAAGTGCTAGACTGAAAAGGTAAATTTACCTTAAATGAAAAACTTTAATTAGCCTACGTCTAAACTGAAAATGCAACTTTTTTCATTTTGCTCTTTTCTATTCACATTTTTTCATTTGGGCTGATGCTTCATTATGACATGTATTGTGATATATAATATAGGGGCCTAAGTCTATCCAACATTAAGGCTACGTTAAGTTCTTAAAATCCGATCCACCTTGACACTGAACCTATTCTATACTCAACTAGCTACAAGACTGAAGCTTTTGTATAATTTAGCTGGTCGGCCCTCTTTTACAAAGGGGAATTTTTTAATGCAGAACTTGTTTTTTAACTGTATATTGTTGTATATGTGTTTCTGCTACCATTGTTTTACAGCTGGATCAGTCTAACTGCCCAGATTAACTGTATTGACCAAAGAGATTGAAGCATCACAGTGCAAAAAGCATTAACGCCTATGTTATCAATTAACAGGAAACACTTCAATCCCAACTCAAGGTCAATTTACTAACTTTTTGCTTTCAACCATGTCACACAGTTTAGAGTTAGGCTTATTACCAAGGTCAAGAGTGAACTTTAATTTTTTACTTTAACTTTTGCAGTGAACTTCATTGATTTTACACATGAAGTTCAGTTTGTGTCTAGTAGTACTATCCATGATACCTTCTGTGGCCCTGGACAGTGCTTTCTAAAGTTTGAAAGAATAACCCAGATGATGTCAATAGTAAGACATTAGGGTTATCTCATCTCAGCCTGGAGAGTTAATGGCAGCACTTTAACAATCAAATTCCAGCCCTTTGCTCATTTTTAGTAGGCTAATTGGCCCATTTATTTGTTAATTCGCTAAGCACAAAAAAGTTAAAAAGTTTCAACCCAGGCTGTTCAACCTGAGGGAATTTATGAGAATCAAACTGACAACAACCTATTTCTAAGATTTAAAAGGTGCACTGTTTTTTATCATGTTCTTTTGTATATTCCTTTATAGTTTCTTTTTCAATTGTGAAAACTACCAAAAACAAAGAGAGAGAGAGAAAAGAAAAGAGTTACAGTTGGCTATATAACAAGGGTCCAGTCACCTTAAAATTAAAGTTTTATTGCAGTTTCGCCACTTAAACAATCATATTCACAATTTCCCCAGCTGTTTTTTTTTTTTCATTCTACAGCAAACGATATAATGAAAATAGAAAGGATAAAACACAAGAAAATAAAACAAACAAAACTTCAGCAGAAAGTATTAACTCAAATGGTTGGAATACAACACAGGTAGACATCAGGGAAAATATAATAAATATAAATGAAGCAAATAAAGAGCAAAGTGATGTGAGCATGTGTATATATACACAAAGAGGAAGAATGAAAAGGGGAGACTAAAATACATATTTGATTTAGAAGGTGTGTAAGTGTTCAAATGACCTCACTGTACTATTATAACCCGGGCAAGACTCCATGTTTTAATAAATATATCTTTTTGGATTCTCAAGGAGTATATTATTTGTTCCATCTGATAAATTGTCCAAATCTTCTTCATCCAAATATTGTATGTTGGGGGGTCAGGTTTTGAGCATTTTAATGTAAAACATTTAATCGCTGCTGTTAGCAATATTTGTTAAAGCTATCTTTTAGGGCTTCCAGTATGGCAACTGACTAGGACGGACGTGCGGAGAGTGGCTCTGAATATAGTTAAATATTTGTCCAAAAGTATACCATCAAGTGTTGAAATTTGCAGCCACAGGGAAGTGAGCAAACATTAGGGCAGTTATAGTCCCAGCTATGTCGGGAAAAAACAAAGCAACCTCTCAAAAAGGTAAATCTGCGACTGGAGCTAGCATGCTGGAGGGAGCTCCGATTCCACACCGCAGAGGACGCTGAGAAGTTTTTCACACAACACCTGGCTGGACAATAAATGGGACTGAAATCAATCCATTTATGGTGAGAACTAACTGCAGTTACTGGTAACATTCAAAGCTTGATGCAGTTGCCTGTTATAGTCTCTCTCTACTTTTTAATTTAGTATAAGTGGCTAACTCAGCGGTACACATTAAGACTTCAGTCTCTAATACCCACATCTTTAAGTTAAATATTGTTTATCTGCCACTGCAGTGGTGGGTAAGCTTCTGCTTAGCTCCGGTCATCTTGTATTTACTAACATCTGGCTGTGTTAAACTGTTGACTGCTCTATACTGTTTTGGCCAGATCTCCAGGGTCTCAGAGCAGATGACTACAGTACCCCTGCTCATGTCACTGCTTCCACTAATCTTGGTAATTTAGGTGGTTTAGGCTGAGATGGGTGAGTTCGTTGGTTGTGTTCCTCTAGAAGTTGAAGTGGATAATGTTACCCGCAGTCTGCCCTGTTGAGAGCAGACATTGGGTGGGTGGGTGGGTGGGTGGGCTGGCTGTCGCTCTTTTTTATATTCTAAATATATGTGTGTGTTTTTCTGTTTGTTTGTTTTTGTTTACTTGTTTTTTGTTCATTATTTGCTTTTCTTTGCTGTTATTGCTGTCACTTACTGTCACCTTTAAGTTTAAAGAGGTCTACAGGCAGAGTGGTGTCAAATTTCCCCCTTAAGTAGTTATTATGGCTACTAACCAAAACACAAATCTAGGTAATATACGCCCAATTAGATTTATATCGTGGAATGTAGATGGTCTTAATGGACCTGTCAAGAGGGCGAGGATCTTCTCCCATATTAAGGATCTCAAGGCTGACATTGTTTTCTTGCAGGAAACACATTTGCGTGTCACAGACCATCACAGACTTAGCAGGCCATGGATCAGTGAAACGTTTCATTCCAAATTCAACACTAAAACAAGAGGTGTAGTAATTCTCGTTAAGAAAAAATTTTCCGAAGCTGTTTATGACACGAATGGGTGCTATGTCATTGTAATTGGCACACTTTGTCAATTTCCAGTTGCTCTAGTGAACATATATGCCCCAAACTTTGATGACGAAGCTTTGATGAAGAAACTCTTATCCTTGATACCAAAATTGCATTCTCATTATTTAATATTTGGGGGAGATATTAACTCAGTGATAGACCCCCAACTCGATAAGTCTAATCCAAAAACTACACCACGCTCTAAAATGGCTCAGACCTTACTATCCTTTATGAACCAATGTGGCTGTATTGACCCCTGGAGAGCTTTAAATCCATTCGACAAACAATTCTCCTTTTTCTCACACGTTCACAACTCCCACTCACGTATTGACTATTTTTTCATTGATAAGAGCCTTCTTCCATCAGTCACCTCAGTTGAATATCTGGCCAGGGTTAATTCAGATCACCCTCCTGTCAGCCTCAACTTCACCTTCAAAAATCAGCCAAAGGAATTTCGGAGTTGGAGACTAGATCCCACTCTCCTATCGGACTCTGAATTTTGTACTGTTGTTAGTGAATCAATTACCTATTTTCTTGAAACTAATAGAACTGAAGGTGTCAGCCCTAGCCTACTATGGGAGACCCTTAAGGTCTTTTTGCGGGGGAGGATCATCTCTTACACCGCACATATTAAAAAGGTACAGAAAATGTGGCATACTGAACTACTACAAGCTATCTCTGACCTGGACAAACGCTATGCCCTTTCACCATCCCCAGAGTTGTTTAAGGAGAAAATTGAGTTACAGACTGTTGTGTAAGGTTAATCTAAACAGTTACTTTATGGGCATGTTAATGCCTCGGCCAATCAGAGGGCTGGTTGTTGGTATGTAGGTGATACGGACGTGACGTCATGGTGTACTGTTCTACCAAGTCGGAAGTAAACAGTTGACTGCATGCCGCTCTCTGTCTCGTTATTATGATACAGTAACGTAACATGGTGTCAGAATGAACCTGTAAGAAGTTTGGAGAGGAATGCGCCTCCAAGAGTGAAGTTGTCCAGACGAACGTAAGACGACGTTAGCGCTAGCGGCTACAAAAACAAAAACAAAAGCGGCTAACGCTAGGCTAACAGTCAAACGGACAGAGTGGAGAGTGGACCCAGCTGAACGTGCGTCGGGAGAGACGTAAACAGGCGAGTAAGCAGCAGATAAAGAAAAGAAGAAGAGGAAAATAAACAAAGGAGCAGTTAAAATAAAACCGGAGTGAAATAAAGATGGCAGACACCCCTCCAGTGCCAACAAGCAGTGTCCAACTGGCTCCACCTGGTAACTTTGACTTCAGTAATGCAAATGAGTGGCCAAAGTGGATAAGAAGGTTTGAACGTTTCAGAATAGCATCAGGTCTGGATAAACAGTCTGAAGAGTATCAAGTAAATACACTGATGTATACTCTGGGAGATGAAGCTGAAGACATATTGAGTGTTTTGCCATTAAGCAGTGAGCAGAAAAAGAAATATACAGATGTGAAACAAGCCTTTGAGAACCACTGTGTGAGCAAGAAAAATGTCATTTTTGAGCGTGCACGATTTAACAGACGAAATCAAGAGCCAAGAGAAAGTGCAGAATCATTCATCACTGCGGTCCATAGCCTCGCTGAACACTGTGCGTTTGGAGCGCTAAGAGAGGAGCTTATCAGAGACAGGACTGTCGTAGGACTACGAGATGCAAAGCTGTCCGAGTCATTACAGATGGACCCTGATCTCACGCTGGAAAAGACAATATCCAGAGTGCGCCACAGTGAAGAAATAAAGAGGCAGCAGCCAGTGCTGCGTGGCAGTATGAACGAGAGACAGTCTGAAAATATAGATGTAATGAATACACGGCCCAAGACCCAGTGGGGCCCAAAAGACGGACACAACCGCACTGCACGTCTCAAACCAGGAAATAAGGACAGAGCCACGGGCTGTGGACGATGTGGAAATACGACAAGCCACCAGTGGAAGGATTGCCCGGCTAAAGATGCAGAATGCCGCAAATGCAAAAGAAAAGGACATTTGCCCGGAAATGTCGCTCAGCTGGTGGCATCCATGACATCACAGAGGATTCTGCAGAGTATGACCTCAGCTTTCTCGGAGAAGTGATCATCAACATGGACAGTGTGGAAAATGAATGGACAGAAAATCTGGAATTAAATGGAGAAACAAAAGAGTTTAAATTAGACACTGGAGCAGGAGTTACAGCAATCCCGGCCCACCACTACTCAACAGATAAACATGGGACGTTGCTGCTGTCCAAGATACCCCTGTATGGCCCGGGCAGGCAGCCCTTGGAGGTAAAAGGGTACTTCAGAGGAAAACTGAAGGTGAGAGACAAACACACTGAACAAGACATCTATGTGGTGAACAAACTAACAAAACCACTATTGGGGCTTCCAGCCATTAAGGCTTTGACTCTTGTAAAGCGAGTGCACACAGTCCAAGTGGGAGAAGATTTCATAAAGTGTTACCCCACAGTTTTAAAAGGATTGGGGAAACTGTCAGCACCGTACAAAATTGAACTGAAACCAGGTGCCACACCATATGCTTTGTCTGCCCCACGTCGAGTTCCCCTCCCACTACGCGACAAGGTGAGGACAGAACTGGATCGGATGGAGGCTATGGGGGTGATATCTAAAGTCACACAACCCACTTCATGGTGTGCTGGCCTCGTGGTGGTGCCGAAACCAAAATCAAAGGAAAAACTCAGACTGTGTGTAGACCTGACACACCTGAATGCGTGGGTCAAACGGGAGAGACATATCCTGCCAAATGTGGATCACTCACTAGCGATGCTGACAGGAGCAAAGATCTTCACCAAATTAGATGCCACGTCAGGGTTTTGGCAGATCCCCCTGACCGACGACAGCGCTCTCCTGACCACTTTCATCACTCCATTCGGCCGCTATTGTTTCAACAGGCTGCCGTTTGGAATATCCTCAGCCCCAGAACACTTTCAGCGTCGGATGACACAGCTTCTTGAGGGCTGTGAGGGCGTTGTGTGTCATGCAGACGACATTTTGGTGTATGGCAAAGATCAGAATGAGCATGATACAAGACTGCACCAGGTGCTGATGAGACTTAGTGAGGAGGGGCTGACTTTGAATAAGGAAAAGTGTGAATTCGCTAAAAGTAAACTCATGTTTCTTGGTCACAGCCTCTCGACAGAAGGAGTGAAACCCGACCCGGGTAAAGTTAAAGCCATACTGGACATGCCAGAGCCCACCTGCGTTGCTGATGTCAGACGAGTGATGGGCATGGCTAACTACCTGGGCAAGTTCCTGCCTCACCTCTCCTCATATGCACAGCCCCTAACGATTCTTCAGTCAGAGAAAACAGAATGGTGCTGGGGAACACCACAGCAGAAAGCTTTTCAGAAGCTAAAATCAGAACTGAGTTCACCCAGAGTCCTGGCTGTATACTCACCATATGCAGAGACGCGTGTGTCGGCTGATGCATCGTCGTTCGGGATTGGAGCAGTTTTGATCCAGAAACAGCCAGAGAGTGACGACTGGAAACCAGTGGTGTTTATCTCCAGACAACTATCTGACGCTGAGAAACATTATGCTCAAATTGAGAAGGAGGCACTGGCAGCAACCTGGGCATGTGAACGGCTGCAATCATATCTGCTAGGTATGAGCTTCACAATCGAGACTGATCACAAACCCTTGGTCCCTTTGCTGAGTTCCAAAGCTCTGGATGAGCTTCCTCCTCGTGTCTTGAGATTTCGACTAAGACTGTTGCAGTTCACATACAACATTGTACACGTGCCAGGAAAGCAGCTCATCACGGCGGACACGCTGTCACGAGCTCCGGTGGGTCACACAGCGACACGGGAAGAGGAAGAGCTGGAGGCTGATGTCCAAATCTTTGTGGACTCCATCAGTCAGTCTCTCCCAGCCACTGAAGCAAGACTGCGACAGCTAGCAGAGAAGCAGAAAGATGACCCAGTCTGCAGTACATTGAGACAGTACTGTCAAACAAAATGGCCTGACAGAGCACACTTGCCACCTGATATCGGTCCCTACTGGTATGTGAGAAATTACCTGTCCATGGCTGGAGACCTTCTCTTAAAGGGACAGAGGATCGTCATCCCCAGCTCCTTAAAAGATGAGATGCTTGACATCCTCCACCAGGGTCACCAGGGGATAGGAAAGTGCCGAGCCAGGGCCCGTCAATCGGTCTGGTGGCCAGGGCTCTCAACTGAAATAAAGAGAAAAGTGGGAAACTGTCCCATATGCATCAAACACAGGACCACACAGAGGGAGCCTCTGTTGACAACCCCCATACCGGAGAGACCATGGCAACGTGTCGGAACGGATTTATTCACCTGGGACAAGAAGACCTACCTTGTAGTGATAGACTATTTCTCTCGCTATATTGAAGTTGCGCACCTCCATGCCGCATCAGCAGAAACAGTCATATCGGCTCTGAAGAACATCTTTGCCCGGCATGGAGTTCCAGTGGTGCTCATGTCAGACAATGGGCCGCAGTATGCTTCTTCTCTCTTCGCAGACTTTGCCAGTGAGTATGGGTTTACTCACACGACCAGCAGCCCGCGATACCCACAAGCCAATGGCGAAGCGGAACGAGCAGTTGCCACTGTCAAAGGCTTATGGAAAGAGGGAGGAGACTATGCAAAAGCGCTACTCAGCTATCGAGCCACCCCTTTGGAGAACGGATATTCTCCAGCCCAGCTACTCATGGGGAGACAGTTAAGAACCACACTCCCTCAGGTGCCCAAAACACTGAGTCCACGCTGGCCAAACATCAAACAGCTCCGGAGCACAGAGACAAGAAACAAACAGAAACAAGAGCAATACTATAACAAACGCCACAGAACACTCAATCAACCGGAGTTACATCCAGGCCAGAGTGTATGGATCACCACAGAGAGTTCTCAAGGGACTGTAGTACAGCAGACTGCGGCCCCAAGATCATACCTTGTCAGAACAGAGGATGGGCTGTTGAGGAGAAACCGTACACACCTGCGAGCAACCCAGTGTCCACTTCCTGATTCTACCAACAGAGAGGACACTGACTCAGATAGTGCAGACCAACCTGTAGCAGAGCCAGATGCTACATATGTTACAAGCTCAGGCAGACACTCACGTCCGCCTAGAAGATTGGATTTGTGATTTGACAAGTTAAAAGGAGTTCTGGACTGTGATTGTTAATGTTCACATGAGGAAAAAAAAAAAGAATTTGTTTAGAATGTTTGAATGATAATGTTCTTTACTTAAAAGGGGGAGATGTTGTGTAAGGTTAATCTAAACAGTTACTTTATGGGCATGTTAATGCCTCGGCCAATCAGAGGGCTGGTTGTTGGTATGTAGGTGATACGGACGTGACGTCATGGTGTACTGTTCTACCAAGTCGGAAGTAAACAGTTGACTGCATGCCGCTCTCTGTCTCGTTATTATGATACAGTAACGTAACACAGACAGAGTTCAATCTTCTCTCAACCTGTGAGGCAGAGAAATTGCTATTGAAATCGCGAGGCATGATTGATGAACACGGTAATAAAGCGGGGCGTTTTCTAGCAAGCCAGCTTAAGAGCAGACTAGCATCACAGATGATATCCCAAATACAGAACAGCTCTAGTGAAGTTGTCACTGACCCATCCGGAATCAGCAAGATCTTTGCTTCCTTTTACTCCAAACTCTATAGTTCAGAACAACCAAAAGACCCCTCTGCAATGCATATTTTTTTCTCAGAGCTTGACATTCCTAAAATACCCATTAAACATAAAAATAGCTTGGAGGCCCCATTGCAGATAGCGGAGATCACAGAAGCCATCAAGTCGCTACAAAGCGGCAAATCACCGGGGCCAGATGGCTTCCCAATTGAATTTTTCAAGAAATTCTTAGAACAACTAACCCCTTTAATTTTAGACATGTTTAACTATTCCTTGCAAAATGGTAATTTACCCCCCACCCTAACTCAGGCGTCTATATCACTAATACTGAAAAAGGATAAAGATCCTGACAAATGCTCCTCTTACCGGCCTATCTCTCTCCTCAATGTAGATGTGAAGGTGCTAGCAAAAATCCTGGCCCGCAGGCTGGAGACTGTTATGCCCAGCATTATATCGGAGGACCAAACTGGATTCATCAAGAACCTCCATTCCTTCTCAAATGTACGCCGTCTCCTAAATGTTATGCTCTCCTCATCATCCTCTCCGGTCCCTGAAGAAGTTATATCGTTGGACGCGGAGAAGGCTTTTGATCGAGTGGAATGGGACTACCTGTTCACCTGCCTCAAAAGATTTGGTTTTGGAGAGTTTTTCATTTCCTGGGTTCGGTTATTATACACTTCCCCGCAAGCTTGCGTGTCTTCCAATTCAATTCAATCATCATTCTTCCCCCTCGCGCGTGGAATGCGCCAAGGATGTCTGATCTCTCCCCTCCTTTTTGCAATAGCCATTGAACCTCTGTCGGTGGCATTAAAAGCCGAGGGGAATTCATCTGGTATTTGGAGGGGGTGGGTCGAACATAAAGTTATAAGTATTTCAGACTTGTTATGGGAGCGGGCATTAAAAGAAATAAATGCTTGCTCATTCTGTGCAAAACTCCAGCTTATTCAGTTTAAGGTACTCCACAGGGTACATTACAGTAAATCACAATCACCCTGTGATCTTACTCACATGTTTTGGCTATGGCCAAAGATGGCTGACTATTGGAATAAATTATTTTAAATTGTCTCTGAGGTGGACCTAGAGAAGATCAAGTTCACCCTTTGGGGTTCAACTGCAAAGTTTTTCAATCACTGGCAACCCCTCATTTCTGACTTCAAGAATCAAGCTGAACTAGAGGGTGAATGGAGCTAGTATAATGTGACATACCCTCCCTTTTGCCAACGTGGACCTTCTAACTGATGTCTTTGATGGGATTTGGCAAGGGACGTTTGGGTCTAATGGGATATGTTGGTGTAAAATAACTTCTATATGCTGCCAATGTATGTTTTCACCCTGTTTACAAAAAAAAAAAGCTATCTTTTAGCTCTTCCATCAATGCCTTTTGGTATTAGACTCGGTAGCACCACCTTCAGATCTGTTGTGATATTTTGGTGAAATACTTTAAGTGTTTCAAACACTTCCTTTCAGAATATTTTCAGTTTCGGGTATGGCCAAAATATGTGAATATGGTTACCAATTTGTGTACTGCAGTGTCTCCAACATTTACCTGTATGTGTCGTGCCAAATTTTTTTTTATTTCTGGTGTTCGGAAAAATCTCATGATTACCTTCCACTTCAATTCCTGCCATATACTGTATTTGAATTGGTTATAAAATGTGCTTCATTGCATATTTCTTCCCACGTGTCCCGTGGTATGTCCAGATTCATTTCAGTTTACCATCTTCCCTTTACCTGTAGTGTATTATTCAAATTCATACCAAGAAATAAAACTTATAAGTTTCTTATCCCAGTTCTCTGTATTTTTTCCAAGAACTCTTCAATCAGAGTGGGCTTCACAACTTTATACCATGTTTTGTTAAGAAGTCTCTTAATTCAAAATATCTGAAAAAGTCTGTGTTCAGAAACATGAATTCTTCTCTTAACTGTGCAAAAAAGATCTAAGACAGTCATCCTTAAGGAGTTGGTGTACCTGCATCAATCTGGGAGGGTAGACAATAATTTATGAATCTAATATTAGTAAAAGCAGAAATTGCATTAGGCAAACCAAATGTTGCCCATTTTAGTTTCACTTAAGGGGACCTCCAAAATAGGCAAGGTCTGTAGGGGCCTCCCGAATAGGCTTTTTTGGGCATTTCCTTGGCTCTTCCTTGCTCGACACAAGCTCTACATTGCTCGACACAAGCTCTACATTGCTCGACAAAAGCTCTACATTGCTCGACACAAGCTCTACATTGTTCGACACAAGCTCTACATTGTTCGACACAAGCTCTACATTGCTCGACACAAGCTCTACATTGTTCGACACAAGCTCTACATTGCTCGACAAAAGCTCTACATTGCTCGACACAAATCCTTGCTGATATTTTGGATTATGCTTTTGTAATTTACATCATTTAACTTTTCTAATGATTAAGGTATTTGAATGCCTAGATATTCAAAGCCATCTTTGGGCCATTTAAACACACATTACAATTCTGTTGTTTGTGAAACTTTTCCGCCTATATCCATACTATAAAGTATGGATATAGGTGGAAAAGTTTCACCTATACCTGAAAAATATCCATATGTCTAAATAAGATTCTTTAAATGTGGGATTGTTGTTACAGTTTCGGCTCGATATGACAGCACATCATCAGCATATAGCGTATTTTATGTTAGTCTCCATTTATTGTCAACCTTTTTATGTTTTTGTCATCCCTGATAAGCTGTACTAGTGGTTCAGCGCTGATATAGGAACAGCAAGGGGGGTGACAGAGAACAACATTGTCTGCAACCGTGTTCTGGGATAAAGCGAACTGATCGAAAGCTATTCACCTTAACGGCAGATTGAGGATTAGAATATAATGTATCTATTTGATGAAACTGGGGCCAAATTGGCATTGTTTCAATGTTTGAAGTAGGTAATAAGATACGTGCAGGCTTCTGTGTTTCTATACAGTGTTTTATAAAATTCAGCAAAAGCAAGTGTTGAAATATTAATGTTTCATTTCTGTACTATGATGGATGATTGCTGTTTTTTTAAGTCTTAATGCCAATGCTTCACCCTAACCCTATGGACAGCCTACCTGTCTATCAATCTGTCCTTACCTGCCCACCTGTGCTGACTCATTGCGCGTGAACAGAGTCTACGCAACATACTGCTGGAGCTGTGGCAGAATGAGCTCATTGTTTACGGACAAGAATGGCAGGGAAAATGGGAACTGTTTGAGGCACGTGATCGCGAGAGAGAAGTGAGCAGAGAATTGGTGAATTAGCAAGAACTGTACCATGAATGTAATTATCATGGGTGACAGTACAGATGGAGATAGCGATATTATGCCATTGCAGGATATCAGTAGAAAGGGGAAAGATAGGAGTGACAGCTCTGGTAGTGCAGCTTCTGGCTTGGAGGCTGGCGACATGGCTAAAAAAAACTGAGGTGTAACACATGAGGAGGGAGAGTGAACAAACGGAATGGAAAGTAATGATAGTGTTCAAAAAAGAAGGGGGACACGTTCACCAACTGAAACTGAAAAAAGCATTGAAAAAGAAATGGGGAAGGTCAAGTTTGCTAAATACTCGAGTAACAGGAGGCTTTTGATCTTTGCAAAAGATCAGATGCAAAGAGATAAGTTCCTCAGAGCAGATACATTAAATGGGGAAAAAAATCAGTGCTCACATCCCAGGAAAAGTAGCAAAGCTTGAGGTGTTATTTATGATGAACCTTTGGCAGTGTCGATGGATGAGATAGCTCAAGAAGTAAAAGGGGGGAAAGGTGGTGACAGCTACAAGGCTGCAAACACAAAGAAAGGGCCTGAAATCAGACAGCCTGTCAGTAGTCCTCGAGTTTGAAAACAGTACGCCTAAGAAAGTAAGAACGGGATATGTGTCAAGTGGTCAAGTGTCAGAGAATGGGACACACTGCAGGACAGTGTAAAGGAAAACTAAGCTGTGAAAGATGTGCAGGTGAACATGAATATGGAAAGTGTGGTCGAGATGCAAAACGCAGATGCTGCAACTGTGGTGGTGAACATAGTGCTGCTTATGGAGGGTGCCCTGTTCAAAGGCAAGCCAGAGAGGTGCAAAAATATATAGAAACAAACCAGGTGGCTTATGCTGATGCAGTTAAAAAAGTCAGGGAAAGTGAGCTGGACAGACCCAGGACTGTGCATGTGATAAACAGCGCAAGGGAGTCTGAGAACCAACGAAAAGACTTCCAGTCTCCTACACCAAATCCATACATAGAGGAGATTAATGATAACACAGTCTCCTTCCACTATTGTGTTGTTGTAGTTACTGTCTTGAAAAAAATCACCGCGACGGTCAGCCCTCCTGACCGAGACTTCAGTGACCTTTCCCCCAGAAAACAGCATCCCTCCCCGTGAGTGAGAGAGTCAGGCAGCATCCTGTTTACTGATTCCGATTATATAATTATGTAATTTAGAGAAAAACGTAACTTTGTCACTTTCCAGGAGGCATGATGGGTCAGGATCTCAATCACAACACATTTTAACAGCATCCATATGATTATAAACAGTCAGCGGGTACATGTTTAGATTAACAGGAGGACACCGGGGGAAACACGTTGAAAAAAACACACAGACGTCATCATCATGACGTGTACCGTCACGCCTCTTTTGGATCCACAGCGCCGGCCTTCTGTGTGAATTACGCACTGGTGTGGCTTTACGCCGGAGCTGCTTGGCTCTGCGTGAACAAACAACGGCGGAGAATTGGCGAACTGCCGCTGCGGAGATAATGCGGCGTCTCTGTGTGAAAAGAGCTACTGATTGTGGACAAAATTAGCTTTGTTGCTTTTATCTGCAAGACTGAATTTTGCAAAAAAGAAAATGTGATAGAAGACAATTGTTGAGGCAGCTATATAAATCCTGGGGTTTAAAGAAATTACAGCTGAACTACAGCTGAACTGACACATGACATGTTGAACCTGACTAACTATGAGTCAGTCTGTCTCAAGGTAATTAGTATCCTCCTCATGGTAATCCATATCCTACAATTGAATGCCAGAAGCTTAATTGCCAGCGGGCAAGAGTTCAAGAAAGTTGTGGCTGATCTGAAAGTGGTACCTGATGTTATTTGCATATGTAGCAGTATGAAGTTGTTTATGGTGGGTTTCAGCTGTGTGGCTCTTCCCAGCCAATCGCTGTGGGAGAGCGCCTTATAAAGGCGGGCAGAAGGCACCTGTTTGTCTTCTTGCTTGACGGAGCCTGGGTCACGTCACTTCCTGGCACCCTCCACTTCCCAAGGGCGTAGAATTGGGTAGGGACGCTAGGGACACGTCCCTACCAATATTCAGCCGCTACTGTGTAGTCACTATCAATACAACCGCTGTCCGTAGTGTTTAGTCAATGATTATGGCACACAAAGGGTTAAATGTCGGTCTCTGCTAGAAGTCCCGCCTCTAACCTAAATACCGCTCCCTGACCGGCTGCCGGTTTCTCGCTAACTTACATGTGATTGGCTGTCCCCACTGTCACTCCTTCTGCTTGTAAAAACTACCTGCAACCTGCTAGTTGGACCGGACGAGAGGCAGTGCATGTGATCTGCAGCTGCGAGTGTAAGTTGTCAACATGTTCGGCATTTGTTCTTCCTGGGTCACGTCAGCTAGATGGATTTTAATATCAGTGGTGTCATTTACATTTGTGTTTGTGTCTGTTTGCGTGCGTGTACGTGTGTGCGTGTGTGTGTGCTGTATAGGATTTGAAGGATGTCAAAGAAAAGAAAACTGGATATAAGACTTCTTTAGGAGTCAAAGTGTAAGTTACTCCAAGGGTGTATAGGTAGAGGCTCAACAATACAGATATTGAATAAAAGAGAATATTTAATGCCAAAGAGATACACTATTTTAAAGTTATTTTTAATTCTTATTTTCATGTATTTGTGTAGAAGAGAGCAACGGTTTAAAAACACAAATAAAGAAAATTTGTGGTGGAAATACAATAAAACCTCAGATTCTAGATGATCATGTGATTTTATAATTATAAAATATAATTAATTAATATTAAGTAATCTTAATATTTAGTAAAAGCCTTGTTTTGCTCAGGCAATAACTGTACCATCAAGCTCTATGATCATTGTATCCCTAATGTATCTGGTCATGTCATGCATCAACATATTTTTGTAAGGTGACAGACAGCAGTGGCCAGAGAAGGTAGAGGAAGAGAGGCAGGAGGAGGTAGAGAAGGAGAGGCTGGAGCAGATGAAGGAAGAGAGGCAGGAGGAGGTAGAGGAGAGGCTGGAGGAGATAGAGGAGGAGAGGCAGGAGGAGGTAGAGAAGGAGAGGCTGGAGCAGATGAAGGAAGAGAGGCAGGAGGAGGTAGAGAAGGAGAGGCTGGAGGAGATGGAGGAAGAGAGGCAGGAGGAGGTAGAGAAGGAGAGGCTGGAGGAGATGAAGGAAGAGAGGCAGGAGGAGGTAGAGAAGGAGAGGCTGGAGCAGATGAAGGAAGAGAGGCAGGAGGAGGTAGAGAAGGAGAGGCTGAAGGAGATGAAGGAAGAGAGGCAGGAGGAGGTAGAGAAGGAGAGGCTGGAGTAGATGAAGGAAGAGAGGCAGGAGGAGGTAGAGGAGAGGCTGGAGGAGATAGAGGAGGAGAGGCTGGAGGGGGTAGAGAAGGAGAGGCTGGAGGAGATAGAGGAGGAGAAGCTGGAGGAGATAGAAGAGGAGAGGCAGGAGGGGGTAGAGAAGGAGAGGCTGGAGGAGGTAGAGAAGGAGAGACTGGAGGAGATAGAAGAGGAGAGGCTGGAGGAGGTAGAGAAGGAGAAGCTGGAGGAGATAGAGGAGGAGAAGCTAGAGGAGGAGAAGCTGGAGGAGGTAGAGAAGGAGAGGCTGGAGGAGGTAGAGAAGGAGAAGCTGGAGGAGATAGAGGAGGAGAAGCTGAAAGAGAGGCTGGAAATTCACAGGTGAGGTTAAATAATGATGGATATGTTAGTCATGAGATTCAGCACTGTGACAAATGTTAGTGTGATGATGATCTGAATAGCAATGCTTCACCCATGTGGCTTTAAAATCAGAGCTTTATATCAAGTCTGGTGTTCTAAGAGGCCTCATCATGTATTACTAGTGTGTATGTGTTTACAGTAGTTGCTATACAGATGTCAAATTTATATTGTGGTTTATTCCTAAGGAAACTGATCCACCTGGAGAGAGCAGCAGGGAGAGTGGCAGGGAGAGCAGCAGGGAGAGAGGCAGGGAGAGCGGCAGGGAGAGCAGCAGGGAGAGCGGCAGGGAGAGCGGCAGGGAGAGCGGCAGGGAGAGCAGCAGGGAGAGCAGCAGGGAGAGCAGCAGGGAGAGCAGCAGGGAGAGAGGCAGGGAGAGAGGCAGGGAGAGCAGCAGGGAGAGAGGCAGGGAGAGCGGCAGGGAGAGCGGCAGGGAGAGCGGCAGGGAGAGAAGCAGAGAGGGAGGCAGGGAGAGCGGCAGGGAGAGCGGCAGGGAGAGCGGCAGGGAGAGCGGCAGGGAGAGAGGCAGGGAGAGAGGCAGTAATCAGGAGGATATTCGAGCACTTTTGTGTCCCCACCAATCTCAAAATCAAACCTACTCCCTTGCCACTTCCTCTTTCGTTGGTGGAAGGTAGGCTGGCGGCAGCAACTGCAGTCTGGTCTCACGCTGTCCATCTAGTTGTTCATTCTGGTTATTTTATTTCAGAGGCTCGCTTGGGTGTTGCTGCTGGCTGCACACTACTCACCGCTCACTGTGTGCCGCTCGCTGTCCGCTGCTGGTCGCCCTCGTGTAGCCGTTCGCTACGCTCCACGCCGTGCCGACTGGGATTGCCTGACCGGTATGTAGCACAGTGGCCTTAGCTTCCTCCTCCAGCCATTTGTAAGTTGCTCATATCTATTTTATTGTAGGGTAAAGATACCTGTGTAGCGGCACAGCACCCGCTAACCCGTCTGCAGGAAATCACTGCTGCTTTGTCTCATAGCTATTGCTTTGCTTCACACTGCTTCGCCTTCAGACTTTTATTTGCACATGCTATTGCGGTGCTCCAACGCTGTCTGCCTGGCTCCCGGCTGCTCACTACAGCTGGCTAAGCACTAGCTTCTGCTCCTTCGTCCAGGTCTTGTTTCGGCATTGCCGTGGCCGAATTGTCACTTTGGTGATTATAGATTTTGTTAATTCTATTTGATTTAGTCTACTATTGTGTTAATTATTAAAGATTTCGTATAATTAATTCCTTGATTTCATATGTGTGTTTTCTGATTAGGTACATCTAATTTTCTTTTGTTTCTCACCTGCTGTCCTCTGACTCCCCCTTTCAGGCGCTGAGCCTAGGGTGGCAGATTGGTGTCCTGGTGGCGGTGTCCCTCTTGTGTTAGCACTTGTTTTTGGGTTGATTTTGTTTCACTGTCATTTACTTTATGTGTGGTGTTCCTGGGATCCCCTTTGTTTTGGACCCATCTGCCCAGTAAGTCTCAGCCCTGATTCCCCTTTTTGCCTCAGTGAGTGACCTCTTAATGTTGGAGTTTTAAAGATTTTGAAATTTAACTAATAAATATTTTTGTAACCAGAAATGCTGTCTCTGCCTCACTTGTAAAACGGACCTGAGTGCCTTCTTTGGTTGAGAAATAGTCCTTTTTAAAAGAAGGGGTCCCTGGGTGAAACCCCCAGTGTGGCTTTGTTTGGCATGAAATTCATTCTTAATCAAGTGCTGCACAAAGCATGCTCCTTGTGGCACCACACATACAAGAAACATGGACAAAAAAAGAAAAGACCGCACTTGGACTATGTCATGCCAGGATATAGTTCTATACAATATGATAGAATTGAAAGACAAAGTGGAGGATGTATAACATTTATTAAGGACACTTTAGCTTATAGAAGAATCAATGTACCAAATGAGTATGAATGCATAGTGACAGAAATTTGTAGTCCCAGAGGAAATGTTAGTCGTCAATCTTTACGACCCTTGCAAGAACTCAACAATGCAAATATTTCAGGAGATCTCAGGAAGTGCAAATGCAAGAGAAAAATGGTGTGGAGACTTCAATGTCCACAATACTCTTTGGGGATGTGATCATACAGATACTAATGGAGAAGTGGTGGAAGAATGAATTGAAGAGCGAGCACTTGTCTGTTTTAATGATGGAAGAGTGGACATTATAAGAAATAGTCTCATGTTTAGATCTTACTCTAGTGTCTGTGAAAATGAGTAACTTACATGAATGGAATGTAATAATTGATACTAATATAGGGAGTGATAATTTTCCAATTTTCTGTTCTATTAATTTTGATATGCATATACAGGAAGGATACACAATAGAAAGATGGTGTTTTTCTAAAGCTGACTGGGGAGAATTTAGAGCATGCTGCATTGAGTCTAATGAAGGAATTACAATGGAGGGTGACATAGATAGCTGGGCAGCAGCTGTGACTCCCTTGATTATTAGTGCTGCATCAACATGTATTCCTAAGAGCACAGTCAATGGAAAAAAGAAAATGGTTCCATGGTGGAACGATGAATGCAAAAATGCTATAAAAGAAAGAAAATGTACACAGAATGCTTGGCAATTCTGCTCCTCCATAGGCAGAGAAATTAAACTTAATGATATTTGGTCAATGGTTAAAAAGATGAGTGGGAAAAGGAAATCTGTTAAAATCCCAGTGCTGGTAGATGGAGAATATTACAAAGGCAATTACCAACAAGCAAAAAGCCGATTTAATGGGTAGAAAGTATGCAAGTGTACATAGTGGAAGCCACTTAGATGAAATCCATGAACAACGAAAATATGACATTTTAAGAGCAAATAATGATGTTACAAAGAAGACGGATGGTAATGGATCATCTCTTGATATGGATATTACATTACATGAGTTGAAAATGGCATTAGAGGGAAGTGGATATACGGCTACAGGACAAGATCAACTTTGCTATGTTATGTTCAGACAACTCCCAGATGAAGTGCTGAAAATTATTTTAAAATGCATAAAATGGATATTGGCGGTAGACTATATAAGTGGGTTCTAGATTTCCTTTCTAACTGGACATTCTGTGTTAAAGTTGATGCTTTTTGAGAAGAGTTTGATATAGTAAATGGTATTCCTCAGGGCAGTGCTATAAGCCCTATTCTGTTTAACATTATAATAAATGATATTTTTATTAATGTTGGTGGAGATATTGGGTAATCGCTTTATGCGGATGATGGGGCTATATGAAAAAGAGGGAAAAACATCAGACATGTGATTAATTGCATTCAGGAAACGAAACTAAAGGTTGAAAGACGGTCATATGACTGGAGATTTAAGATGTCAGTTACATAGTCATGTTACATGATCTTTACCAAGAAGAGAAGGTTAGATAATGTGCAGCTTAAATTGTATTGGCATAATATGGAAAGGGTAAGTGAGTTAAAATATTTAGGATTGTGGTTTGATGAGAAATGTATATGGAGAAACCTGTTAAACATGTTGAGACGAAGTGCAAAAAAAGTACTGAATCTCATGAGAACAGTATTTGGATATCAGTTGGGAGCAGATAAGCAATCACTGTTGGATATTTATAGCGTTTTAATATGGTCATATATGGATTATGGATGTATGGTATATGGAGCAGCAGCAAAGAGCACCGAATACAGTTCAGAGCTGTAACACTCAGTATTGGTGCAGTTAAAACAACTCCTATGAATGCACTACTGGTGGAAGCTAATGAACTACCACTACATCTAAGATGTACAAAGTTATCATTGGGATCCTGAGAGGAACAACCTGCAACTAAGGTGAACAGTTATTGCTGTACTTACAGCAGCAAAAAGGTAAAGGATTTGGCTGGCATATTAATTCAGTGGCAGAAGAATATGGTATAAAAAGGTTAGAGTATAAGCCAAATATTGTTTGGGGTAATGTTACTCCATGGATATTTCCAGTGCCCACTGTGGATTTATAACTTGTGGACCATAAGCGTAAATGGATTTAAAGAAATGAGGGTAATATTGGTCTCTTGGTTAA
Source organism: Pagrus major (assembly GCF_040436345.1). Classification (NCBI taxonomy): domain Eukaryota; kingdom Metazoa; phylum Chordata; class Actinopteri; order Spariformes; family Sparidae; genus Pagrus; species Pagrus major. Next base: position 3,076,976 of record NC_133223.1, on the reverse strand, counting down.
AAATTATTTGCAAATGAACTATTATAACTCCATACCAATATTTACTGATGAATCCAAAGAGCCAGAGAGTGGACTGGAAGGAACAGGAGTGTTCATACTGGAGTTTGATGTAATCATATGCAAAATAATTAATAATAGATTATCTGTGTTTACAGTAGAACTTACTGCTATAATTTTCGGAAGGCAATGGATAGAGGAGGTAAGGCCTGAGAGAGCTGTCATTTGCTCAGATGCAAGTGCAGCTCTCGAAAAGCTTGAATTAAAAAGCACAGTAAGAGAGGATCTATTGATCGAAATATATATGATAATGCTGAGACTACAAGGACTTAGAATTAATGTGCAGTTTTGTTCGGTTCCTGCTCATGTTGGTGTACAGGGTAATGAGAAGGCAGACGAGGTTGCTAAAAGAACACTGAAATGAAATGATGATGATGGACTTCCGGTGAGCTTTTCAAGATGGCGGCATAATTGTAAAACTCACCCGGTCAATTCGAAAGAAAACTCCCACCAATTTCAATTATTGCTCTCACAAGAAAGTATAAAGACTTAGAATGAGTGGGGCTAAAGGCAAGAAAACTACGGGGAAAAACAAAAAACAGCAAAACAAATCTGAAGACGAGGAAAAGAAGAGACACGAAACGGACTTCAACTCGGCTAACGCTAGCATGGATGAGTTGGAGCGCAGCAGTGGGGAAGAGGACGAGGAGTGTACTATGGCTAAAGCCATACAAAACCTGAGTAAGGACATTAAAAACATGAAAAAGGAACTCAAACAGGAACTAACAGACTTCAAAGAAGACATTAAACAAGAGTTCAACACATTCAAAGAGGAGATCCACCACAAACTGAAAAGTGTCAGCAGTGACCTCCGTAACCACGGCACGAGACTGACTGAGGCAGAGCAACGTGTGGCGGAAACAGAGACCTCTAACACCGAGCTAAGGGATGCCTTGGTTCATTCACTCGCTCAGCAGAAACTACTCCAGGCCAAAGTGACTGACCTTGAAGGAAGATCACGACGTAACAACATACGCATCTACGGGATAAAAGAAGGCACTGAAGGAAGCTCGATGTTGACATTTATCGAAAACTTTCTGAAAACGGAGCTTGGTCTCGACACCGCTACCGACTTACAGATACAGCGAGCCCACCGGTCACTCGGTCCGAAACCTCCAGATGAAGCGGTTTCAAGATCCATCCTGGTTAACTTTCAAAGGTATGATATTAAGGACAAAATCCTTAAAGCGGCATGGACGAAGAAAATCACTTGTGAAGGGAAAGCAGTCATGTTTTCACATGACTTCCCCACAGAAATCAACAATAAACTCAGAGAGTACAAAGATATAAAGAAGACCCTTAAAGAAAAACAGATCCGCTTTCAGACCCCTTATCCAGCCAGGATGAAGATTTACTGGGAGAATGGACCACGACTCTACAACAGCGCTGCGGAGGCATCTGAGGATATGAGAAAGCGGGGCTTCCAGCTCGACCTGCCGCAACTGAATACCACCGACTGGGAGCGGAGACTCACCCACGGCGCACACTGGACCAGAAAGGATGGAGATCGGACCGGACGGGTCCGAGAGAGACTCAAGGACTTTCACCATCAGTAAAGGTGTACAAACGGACTTTTAAAGGTATCACGTGTCACTGATTTATCGCAACATTATGACAGGAAGCTTTATTTAACAATTATTTAAGTTACAGTGACACAATTTGACAAATTGGTCTCCATCCCTTGAACCGCTAACATGTTATTATTACCACGATATGGTTAAAATGTTCTGACATACACTTATTGACGTGGATTATCTTGTTTTTGTTTTTATTAGTTATAATTATTTACTAATTTCTATTCACGCTTTTACTTATTCATTTACTCAGAGAGAGAGAAAAAAAAAAAAAAAAAGTTTTTCCTTTTAACGGTGATATTATCATTAACCCCGCTAAATAAGTAAACTGAATTTGACCGGGTAGAGCCTAGATATCTATTTGGCTCAAGAAGAAAGGACACTTTGCTTTGTGCAAAGAGGGAGCCCTACGTCTGTAGGATAGATTCTCCATTAGAGTATGATGAAGGAAGCAGGGCAGTGTAAGACCCTGAGGTTGGAAGTCAGTGTTAAATTAGTTCCCATTGTTCATATTAATGTTCTTTGTTTCATGCACAGTAACCTTACTTGTTATCATACAACCAGCACAAGTGGATTGACTCACGGATATGAAGTATAGCTATTTGAGAGTTGCCTCCTGGAATGTTAATGGCTTAAATAGTCCAGTAAAAAGGAGTAAAGTAATGGCAAAAATGAGAAGAGAAGATAACAAAATCATCTTTTTGCAGGAATCACACTTATCCAAAACTGAGCATGAGAAGTTGAAAAGATTTGGTTATACAAACACATTTTATAGCACATTTAAAACAGGACATAAAAGGGGAGTTGCAATATTACTTCACAATTCTATACATTTTGAATTAATCAAGGAGATCAGGGATAGAGAAGGCAGATACATCCTAGTGCAAGGCAAAATTGAAAATCATTTGACTACTCTCATTTCTGTCTATTTACCCCCACTAAGTGATAAATACACTATAAAAAAGATCTTTGACCTGATAAGCACTGAATCACAAGGCGCACTTATCTGTGCAGGAGACTTTAATATGGTGATGAACGACAATTTGGACACAACTAATATTAAGAGGGCTGTGTCCCCTCAGAATAAATTAATGAAGAGGGGATTGAATGAGGCAGGTCTATCTGATATTTGGAGGGACCTGCACCCATTAGATAAAGATTACACCTTTTACTCTGCTCCACATGCAGTGTACTCAAGAATAGATTATTTTTTTATGTCCCAAAATGACCGACATCGGATTCTGGATTGCGAAATTGGGACAAGGGATATATCAGATCACTCTCCAATTTACCTAAAATTACACTTGGACAACAGACCAAAGAAAACAATCTGGAGGCTCAATACTAGTTTGCTTAATAACAAAACAGTTGTTCAACAAATTAAAACTGAAATTAAAACCTTTCTTGAAATTAATGATAACGGGGAAGTGAATCCAAATATACTATGGGACACCCTGAAAGCTGTGGTCAGAGGTAAATTAATATCCCTGAGCACGGCAATCAAGAAAGCAAAAGAAAATAACCTGAAACAGCTAGAAAAAAACTTAAAGGAATTGGAAACACAACATAGCAAGGTTCAGAACCCAGAAATTATGACAAAAATTAAAGAAATTAAAGATCAAATCTCACTCATTTATAAAGAGGAACTATAAAAAATATAAATATTTAAAACAATCATATTATGAGATAGGCCCTAAAGCTACCAAATTATTAGCAAGGAGAATACGTAAAAAACAAATTTCACAATCAATTTTCAAAATATCAGATCCTAATACTGGACAAATATATCATAATTTAGATGAAATCGACACTGCCTTCCAGACATATTATAGGACCCTTTACTCACAACCAAAACAAGAAAGTAAAGAAAATATAAAGTAATTCTTAGATTCCTTGGACCTGCCTTCAATTGGAGAGTATCAAAATAATTGCCTAACATCACAGATTACAGAAGTAGAACTGGGAAAAGCATTAAATAGACTAAAGAGTAATAAAACACCAGGAAGTGACGGTCTACCAGCGGAATGGTACAAACTCTTTAAAGAAGACTTGAGCCCAGTACTCCTTAATTCCTTTAATTGGACGCTTGAGAGCCTGTCATCCCCACCTTCATGGAGCGAAGCTATCATTTCTGTTATCCCAAAGGAGGGGAAAAACAAATTGTTATGTAGCTCGTATAGACCGATCTCAATTTTAAATCAGGACTACAAATTATATGCCTCTATAATGTCCACAAGACTGGATTCATTTATACCTGAACTTATCGACACTGATCAAACTGGATTTGTACGGGGGCGTCAAACCCAAGACAATATTAGACGCTCACTTCATATCATACAGAATATCAAAAAAACAGGATCAAGTGCTGTATTGGCAAGCTTAGATGCTGAAAAAGCCTTTGATTGTGTTAGCTGGGAGTATTTATTCTTAGTCTTGGAGCGTTTTGGTTTCAACAAAAAATCGATAGATAATTTCAAAACATTATACTCAGCCCCTACGGCAAGAATCAAGATAAATGGACGCCTCACTGACCGTATAAAGTTGGAAAGATCCACAAGACAGGGCTGTCCCCTATCACCAACACTCTTCGCACTTTACCTAGAACCTTTGGCTCAAGCAATAAGAGAAGATAGTAACATACAGGGAATTCAAATTGATAATATAGAACATAAAATAGCGATGTACGCGGATGACGTGTTACTATACATCAGTAACCCACAAACCTGCCTTCCTATTCTTTTAGACCTCCTCGACACATTCGGCACATATTCAGGTTATAAGCTCAATAAACAGAAAACCCAAATTCTAAGGTTTAACTATAACCCATCACCTGACCTTAAACAAAAAATGCCTATTGACTGGTCTCTAAAAGCAATTAAATATTTGGGGGTTTGGTTAACACAATGTCCTGATGATTTGTATAAGAAAAACTATGATACTGTAAACAAGAAGATTAAAGAAGACCTTAACAACTGGTCAACAACTCTGCTAAGCTTCAGTGCAAGAATTGACGTTATAAAAATGACTATTTTACCTCGATTACTATATCTATTTATGTCATTACCAGTTAAAATCCCAAACAGCCAATTTCATGAATGGGACAAGCAAATCTCACGTTTCATTTGGAAGGGGAAAAAACCAAGGATTAAATACAGTACACTAACCATCAGTAAAGAAAAAGGTGGTATGTCCCTCCCTAACCTTAGAGACTATTACTATTCGGCTCAATTAAAAACTGTAATCCTCTGGTGTGATAATAATTATGAAGCAAAATGGAAAGACATGGAAAGGAACTGCAAGGACGTCCCGACACAAGCATTGATTGGAGACTATAAACTAATGATAACTCTACAGGATCACCTGCACCCTCTCATATCATTCACACTACACACTTGGTTTGATGTTTTGAAAAAATTAGATCTCCTTACCCAATTGAAGAAATTTAGATGGGTTGAACATGATACCGATTTTAAACCAAATGGACTGGATTCTAGATTTAAATACTGGACACATAAAGGTATCAATGCTTACTGCAATATTCTGAAAAAGAACACACTTCAAAGCTTCCAAACACTAAAAGATAAATATGGGTTAGAAAAATATGACTTTTTTAGATATTTACAACTACGACAATACTTATCAAAAGAAATTCTGAAAAATGAGATATCTCCAGAAATAAACGAAATAATACAATTAACAAACCGTGCACATACTGGTACCTCTAAATCAATAGTATCGACACTTTACCGTGGTATTGCAGAGGGTAGGGGTCTTAATACAACATATATCAAGGAGAGATGGGAGAAAGAATTAAAGGAAAACATAACCAACCAGCAATGGGATAATATGTGTGTGTCAGCGTTTGCTACCTCTTCTTCCATGTATTGGCGTGAATTTTGTTGGAAAAACCTTGTCCGTTTTTTTGTTACCCCTAAGATGAAAACATATCTTGGGCCATCTGCTCATACATGCTGGAGAAATTGTGGAAATGATGCAGCAAACCACCATCACGTGTTTTGGAGCTGCCCGAAGATACAAGCATTCTGGGAAGATATCCAAAGAACAATACAGCATATACTTGGACTCCAGATCCCCCCAACATGTACGACTTTATACCTTGGTAATTTACCTGACGAAATAACGCAAAGTGATAAATACCTTCTGAGGATCTTAACCACAGCTGCAAAAAAAGCAATCACTCGTAAATGGTTACAAGCAGATCCCCCCACACTTAGCAACTGGCTGGAAATTGTAGAAGAGATACATGTGTTGGAAAAGTTGACTTTTTTGCTGAGACTGAGAAGGGATTTGTACATCACAAGATGGTCGAAATGGTCACTATTTTTATTGAAATAAGGTCGGTGGTTAGGGTTTAAATTAAGACTAAATTCGAAAGGTATTATGTGGGAAGCCATTTAAACATGCTGAACTTCTTTTTCTTTTGTTTCTTCCCAAATAAGGCAGTAATGTAACAATCCAAACTTGTGTATTCATGTATAAGATATTAAGTGTCTGGTTGCTATGAAACTTCATTTTTATTTATTTATTTTTGTAATTTTCGTTTGTACTGTGCAACTGTTCTATTATCTTGTTTAGTTCTGGTATCTTGTCAAAACTAATAAAAACTTAAGTGGCAAAAAAAGAAATGATGATGATATAATGACAGTCCCCTTTGGTCAAGGGGAGGCCAAATCATTAATAAGGAAGGCGGGGAGGGATTCGTGGGAGAAGACGTGGGAAGACACTACTACAGCATTCAGAAATCGATTAACATGAAGGATTTCAAAGGGAACTGCAAAAGAGAGGAAGTGATATTTTCAAGGCTAGGATTCAGACATACAGGATTAAAATCAAGTCTTTATTTAATGGCAAAGTGTGTGTCGGATAAATGTGATGTTTGTAAGGTTACTGAAAAGGTTGAACATGTAACCTGTAGTACATGAAGCCCTGAGGCTACACAGGAGTGTCCAGCAGGTGGCGGAAGACCGAACGCGAGAAGACTACAAACAAAAAGAAGTTGGAGAGCTCAAGAGGTGAAAGGAGAGTTAACATTGGAGTGGCTGTTCAACGATGGAGACAACTGATGGAGTCGAAGGCCTGAAAACGGACGCCATGGTAGCTGTGTCTCTGTTGGACAGGTAATGAGCTGCTTTGTTTTGGTTGGGGAAAACGTATTATTACTCTGCATTATGTAGTCAGCGTAGCTAACGTTAGCTCCTTATGTTGCTGTCGTATGTATTAGCCCATCATTAGCATCGTCAGCTTGTAGCTGATGTTAGCTAGCTAGCTATGATAGACTACTGACGTATGAAACGTATGCAACATGGATCAGACCACTGTTATTCATGTAATATGTGTCTTTGATGGATACATTTCATAGATACATGTGTGCTTCTTTCATGTCAAGTTGGTTTGCTCTATGTGCATTATTGTGTTCCTTAGCAGGGATACAAAAAAAGGAGTGGCATCATTTCATTAGCTGCACCAGGAAAATGCTTCAAGTATTTGCCCTAACATTCACATTAGCCTACCACTTGAGCTATTACATATTAGTAAGACATTTTTTAAGAAAGTAGACTGTGTAACCCCTATTGCTAAGTTGTGGTGTTACAATAAATTGAAAATAATTTCAAGGTCCTTGAAAAGCTGTATTTACTCTCAGGTAACTAATTCTTTCTACAAGACCATCAAGAGACAGCACCGCCATCAGCAGCCTAACCTGTTGGCTAACACTGATCTGTGTTTATAATCAGTCGAGAAACCTCTGGATGTCCTTCCTGTATATAGTTATTTTTGCTAATTGTACTGTATATTCTCTCAACGATAAAAGGTATACTATTTTTGTTGTGTTATTTATTAACGTGTGTTCCAACAAATTCAATAACTAAAAAAATCAGTTATTATTATTAGTGCATCATGTAAAGTGTAAGAACTGTGATGGTTTGGTGTTTATGCTGGAAGTGTAAAGAAAAGGCATTTATCATTTTCAAGACTTTATTCAAACAGTTTAGAGATAATGCAAAACAAGGAGTAAATACAGAACAACAAATAAATAGGTGTCAGGCAGAGTTCAGCACTTGATGTGATTGCTCCAAACGTAGTCCTTGAATTCTGGCCTGTAAATCAATAGATGAGCAACATGATAAGATATTTTTATGGAACAGAGCTCGACTGTCCTCAGCATACTGTCAACATATACACGTTCAATGGTCAATACTTCCTGGACAAAACTGTACAGATGTCCCAGTTTGTATAACATTTATTTGAAGTACCAGCCCTTTCTCTTTCTTTACATTTTTCTACTGACTGTGTTTATTGTTATGCACCAAAACACAAATTCAAATTGTGAAAAAATACTTGGCAAAAACTTTGATTCTGATTAGGGCACTTGTGTGTTCAAGTTACATGCCTGGTCAATATACTGTACAAACACAAGTAGTTTAGTTGTAGGTGGTGTTTATCAGAAAAAAAGCACCAGTAATGTTCTACTTTAGATGCCGATCTGCTCATGTGCAATCCTTTGAGCTTGAATATCTTCTACTCGACGTATGAACATCTGCTCCTTCACCTGTTGTCCTCCCACGTCCACGGCCTCTGCCTCCACTTCCTCGGACACTGCTGGTTGTCCTCCTGTTGTCCTCTCTGATGTGATGATGTGCTTCGCTCTGGCGTGTCCTCGTCATCAGTCAATGATGTTCTCATCGTGGAAGCTCTAACATGCAAAACATTGTATTATCATGAGTCCAATACAATGTTCATGTTCGTCTGTGAATCACTGAGGGTAAAAAAACAAACATGTAGCAGGCCCACCACTAATCTTGATGTTTTAGCTTTGCCATATGTTACCATAGCCAGCTGCTGCTAGCTAACCAACAATGAGTTACAACATCAAAATACACTTTCAAAAAAATGTATGAATGCTAACAAAGCTAGCTTGACAGCTATCAGTGTTAGCAATAGCTATGTTGGTTGTTTATGTTCAATATGATAATATTAGAAGTTTACTTACAGGTGAATGAGGCCTGGACTACATGTATATGGATATTTTTTTAAGCGGATATTTTCGTCCTCGTTTTAAAAAAAAACTCTGTCCACACCACAGAAATATCTCTGTCCATACGAAGAGGCAAAACTGAAAACGATCGCCTCTGAAGCCTGCAATGCCATGCCCGGCCGATAGGTGGCGATTAGCAAAATGTAAAATACCACAGAAGAAGAACGTTATGAGCATACGCAGTCAAACGGTCCAGAAGAAGCAGTCAAACGGCGGCAGTTAGGGTAAGAAGTTATGGCGAAGAAAACGAAAATAGAATCTTTTGTGTGGACCGACGATGAAGTGGAGTTGTTGCAACAACGTTACGTTCATGTGTAGAGCTGAGATGAGACCTAAAAGTGCAAAGCACACATAGGCTGTGTCCAAATTCAGGGGCTGCATCCTTTGAAGGGCACATTTGAAGGCCAATTACGTCACAACGCTGCGCGAAGGCTGTCCAAATTCGAAGCCTCCTTCAAATGCAGCCCACAAATGCAGCCTGCCCTTCCCTCTTTTTGGAGGACGCACCACTACTATCCTTCGCGGCCTCCCATATACCAAGATCCTTTGCGCGCCCGAAACAGAAGAAAGAAAGAAGGAAAATGGCGACATCAAGTGGTGTAGATCGTCACTTTCGCGGGCCTGGGCGGCAGAAATCGTTATGTAAGGGTAAGGGGCGGGAACATCTGGTGACGCAACCAGGAAATACTCCGAAGGCTAGACCGTCCAATTTAACAACGGTTGACGCGGCCGTCGAAGGACTTTCCGAAGGACCCGGCCTTCGTGGGCTGCAAAGGCCGCGTCCTTGAAGGATGCAGCCCCTGAATTTGGACACAGCCATAGATAGCCCAGTACATGTCGGCCATTGTTGTTGACAACCGTTTTGCTTCAATGCGCGTGTGCGAACGGCTTGTCACTAGGCGCTTGACGTCATCGCGACAACACCAGCTCCGTTTAACATCGCTACACGGATCCACTCAATCGGATATTTTTTTATTTCTCCACTTTTTTATCCGTTTAAAAATATCTCCGTTTATGTGGGTGAAATTGCCGTGTTAGTGTGGTTGAGAGGCCCAATTGGACAGAAAAATGTGCGTTTAGGAATATATCGTATTCGTGTAGTCCAGGCCTGAGACATGAGGTAGTTACTTGTTGTTAGATGTTGTGATGAAAACGATGCACCGATACACTCTCCTCCCCACCGCTCATGAGGACTCGGGCTCCGTCTGCAGTTGTCGGACAGTGCGCATTCATGGTTTGGGGGGAGTGGCTTTGGAGAGAGGCCTGAGTGCATGGGGTGGGATTTACTGGCTGGACACTTTCAAAATCTAGCCTGGGCTTGACGGTTTTTCCATCTTACCAACCCCAGCTTTAAAATCCCCTCCAAGCAGTAAAATAACAGAGCTGTGCTGTAGCACTGTGGGGATGATGTATGAACCCAGGCTCGTCCTAGTTTGGAGCATATATATTCATAAAACAGTCTTCTATTCCATCAATCGATCCATTCACCATTACAAATCTCCCGTCAGAGTCCCTGTGGACTGTAGTTGGTGTAAAGTTAAACTGTTGATGTATCACAATAGATACTCCTCTCCTTCTGCCTGAATGGTGTGATGAGTGAAATACTTTGTCTGCCCAAGATCCTTTTAATTTCTCATGTTCTATGTCTGATAAGTGGGTCTCTTGCAAGAATGCTATCTGACAGTTCATGGCTCGTTTTAATTGATTAAGGATTTTCCTCCTTTTTATGGGACTATTGAGACCTTTGACATTGTAAGTGATCCCATAGCTCAAAAGCAAGACCAGAAAAATATGAATATTGTCTTTCAATAAGGTGATTGAGGGAGAGGATGAATGCAGAGTAAGAAGTTGGAGTAGGTTTAGGTATTCAGTATCTGGATATAATGGAGTTAAATATCTACACAAAAAAGACAAAAAGAAAAAAAATACAAGTGGAGTGCAAATAAAATTTAAATAAAATTAAACACAATGTGTGAAACAATCAGCAGTTGTGAATACAGCAGCATAACATATATATAAGAGGCTTGGCTTGAGATAGCAGGAAGAAGTCTTATTCTTACAGTGGGATCCCCGGGGAACAGTGGGATCTTTACAGAAAAAACTAAACACAGAACTAGACAACCCATGACCTTGGCTAACAGTAGTGTCCAATGTGTCATGAGTTTTCGGGTGAATTTTCTGTGCTTGGTGTTATTTCCTTTTTGCCTATGTGTTTCAGAGGTGAAGTGGAGGCTGGGTGTGTCTTTCCTGGAAGACTAGAGTTTTCTGTCTCACACACCTGCAGCAAATCTCATCAAGTCCATCTTAAATGCTCTGGGCTACTCTGCATTTGTTGCCAGATTGCTTCGTCTCTACTACGTGGTAGATCAGACCTTCAGGCCTCTAGAGAATATTTATGTTTTTGCTCTCCTGCAAACCTAACCTTGTCTCTCCTCGCCTTCTCCAGTGTGGACATCCTCCTCGAGCTCCAGCCTCACAAGCAACCAGCCTCCAGCCTACGCACCTCTGCCACTCGTCTCAGTCCTCCCCGCTTACTCTCCGAGCCTGCCTACCCGCGCTCCGCTTTGTGCTTCAGCACAGAAGGCCACAGCTCTGCCACCAAGCCAGCGACCCACCTGTCCAGCACTCACCCGAGCTCGACCTCAAGTAACCCCTCTGCTCACGAAGCCTCCCTGCACCCAGCTCCTGCCAGCTTATTACCTGCACTATTACCTGACCCCTTTGTAAATAAATTCCTTTAAACCTTCCCCAGCATGTTGTCTGTATCTTGGGTCCTGCAAAATACCCACCAACCGTCACACAATCAGTCCAGTGGGACACAGTCCCAGGCTGCAGAACAAACATGCAGCTGTGCTTAGAGTCTTTGAGAGTGCTCATGTTTGGATAGGACCAAACAATACACCTAAGGCTATTAATTTGCAACCCAAGCTCCAGTGGAACCTCATAATAAACCATATAAAAGATAACAACACCTTCACTGTCATATTTCAATTTTCAGAATAACGAAGTTGTATATATAGCCCTTTGCAAATGTAGTGAGGAGTCATGACCCATAATTGTCCAAGAGCTATAGGTTTATGTCTCTCAGTCATTTCAGCATGTATGCATACAGACGTCTAAATCCAACATATAATATAGTCATACAAGTACCTAGAGGGATTTGGATATCCTGCTTAGATTGCTTTTCAGATAATCAATATAACCTAGGTCTTAAGTGACCTTCACCTCCCATACATAATGAGGACATGGTCGGTCAATTCTCCGTCTCAGTAGTTGGAATGACATGTCTCTGTACATAGTCCATGGCTTTGGCATCCACAAACTCCTTCTCCTTGTTGTTATGGGAAACTTGGAGTGTGGCTGGATAGAGTATTCAGTAATGAACTCCTGGTCTCCACCGTGAAGGCTGGCTTTAGCGATGATGGCTGTGTAGTCCGGGAATATAGCAATTGGGTTTCCTTGGTAGTTAAGCTGGTTGCCCTGGTCACACGCTTTTCTCTGTGTGTGCACATCTTTGTCCATCTAAAACACTTCTCTAAGGAGCTTGGAGACTGCCACGGTTGTTCAGCAACTCTTTTACAAGTTTCTTGAGGTCTGTTACAGTGGTTTGTACTGTTATGACTTCATCGGACCACGTTGACAACCCTGTCTTCAACAGCTTTTACATTAGCTTTTACATGCTCCACTTCAGTGTGGATGGCGGTGGTGTTATTAGCAATTTTGGTTTTCACTGCATTTATTTCCTTCAAACTCATGTGCCAAGGCACTCTTCAACTCTTCTCTTATCACTGAGGATATATCTTTTCTTAGGTAAGAAAGGATATCAGCTTTGATTGATGTGATGTCCATGGTCAATTTTCTCCAGGGTGTAGGTGGGGCTTGGTCTGAGGTGTTGGGGAGAGATTTGATGCCATCCATGTCAATTTTACCAACTTTTGGTGATACTTGGGTTTGTTAAAGGTGGATTTTTCACGTTTTGTGTGCAATTTTAAATGTAAATGAATGAAATATGAAAATAATGACAATTCTGCAGAAGCTCAGACAAGTATGTCCTACTCCATTCATAGCTCAGTAGAGCCTCTTCTTTAAACCATTTCAATGCAGAAAGGTTAGGCCTACATATCTACGGTTTTCCACTAACTGAGCTGGGCTGATTTGCTTTTCCATCACCAGTTTTACCACACCGAGTTGGGCTGAGCCGAGCCTGCGATGGATCTGCTCCAGAGTAGGGCCAAGCCGCGCTAGCCCCGCCTCCAAGTGGCCCACACTGACCTCTCACAACTGCAGCCAACCCATAACAAGCATCCATCTCCCCCTAAAATTGAGGGTACTTTTCATGTCTCTTATTGGTCGCTCCTAGCTTGAACCGGAAGTCGTTCCTGTCCGCCATCTTGCAGGTCATCCTGGGAGTTGAACAGTTTTGAATTCAGTAATCAATGTATGGTAGAGAACATATCAGGATGTGAGGAGGGAAGGTTCCCCTTCACCTAAGGTGTGGGGGTTTGTCAGTATTACAACAGGTCAGGAAGTCATATAAGGGCAGTTTTCTTCGCCTGAGGTGTTAACTGGATGGTAGATAGGATGACACTAACTGTCCAATAAAACATCAAAGGGTCACTGGCAGTGACTCACTGAATGATCAACACAAACATCAGGGGGTCATTGTTTTGGGAAGGAGTGATTAACAACTGTCAAAGTATGTAACCACTGTATTTAAGTCAGAAACATTTGGAAGATTGCAAGGAACACTGGGTCTTCTCTCCATGCTGCGTGTATGAAAGAGATCTGATTAATCACATCGAGTCTAAAATTAAATTAAAAAATAACAAAGCTTTTACTGCTATAACTGATTACTATTTTGTGATCACTTTCTCTGTAATATCGGCCAGAATACAACCCTGTCAACATTAGTACACAATGTACACTTGGCAGTAGAGGTGGTTATGGAACTGGATCACGGTGTTTGCTCCTGAATGTTCGCACTTTAAACCCTTCATACATACAGCGGAGGGGAGCAGCGTCGCTGTGGGTTTGAGTCAGGGAAGTCGTGTGGGAGGAGTTAAAGTAAGATGGCTGCTGGAAAGAGAAGAGTGTTTGAGAAATCATCAAATGGGATGTTTATCTGTCGCTAACAGGATGCACAGCAGCTCGAACAAAGGAGTGGTTAATTTGTTCGCTTACCTGGCTCAGTATGGTCTAGCTCGCCAGTTGTCTCCAGTTTACTTGCGTGCTGCTCACCCATTTACTGCTCTGACATTGTGGAAATCATTAGCAGCTAGCTAGTCATTAGCAATCGACCAGCGCTAACTTACTAGCAACCAGCTAGCAGGTATCCGGGAAATCAGCACCTCACACCAACTGTTGAGACTCCAACAAATATCTAAGGTAGGAAACTTCCGTATCACCTAATACTAACGTCGACTTGATGAATTATCTATGTGCATGGTTGACATTTGCAAGGTAGCTAATTATCTTTGCAGTATCAACTAGCTTGCTACATCGTTTCGCCATTGACTTACATTGATTGTTGTGTTCCGGCGGACCCTAAGGTAGGTCGCCTCGGCTCGTTGATATAAGATCTGGTGCAGCAGGCATCTTCAAGATCACATATAAAGCCTAAAATACTGTTATGATAGCGATAATTAACAAGACATTTTAAAGGCAAGGTTTTACTATTTGGGGGTTGCGCTCAGAGCTAGGTGCGCTAACAGGCTGTCAGACCATAACACTGCAGTGATTGATGTCTGACTTTGCATGATGTGATCTCTAAACCTACTGAATTAAGTTGTGGATATTATTCTTCCTCAAACTCAATCGCAGGGAGTGCTTTGGTAGTCATCTTTACCTTATCAGTTGTGTCAAAAACACTTAATTCTTCAACTATCTTTTACGTAATTACACCTAAAAATTGTGTAGACCAGTTATGTTGATCAAAGGCAAATGGTTGCACTCTAATTTAGTGCATATTGTATTACAGAAGTATATATTCACTGAAATGTAGGTTTGGTATTGTATTGCCATCTTAGAGTATTGACTGATATCTGTAGCAGTACTGAAAACTTTTTAAAGTATGAAAAGCAACATGGGTGGGACTAAATATTGATACTGCAATATATCGTATCATTCTCTTGTGATACAATTATCGATACACTGATGCCAAATATAACTGTTTTTATGAAAACCTGAAGATGCTTCCTTTGACAGTTTACCTTACCATAGTCACTACTTCATGACTCCTTGTGGTGTAAACGTTTTCAAATTAAAACGGGTAAAAAGAATTTAGTGAGCCATGGTTGTGTCTTTCCTTTAAACATTTTACCTCCATAACTGCTCTGCTTTCTGACATTTTAGCCATTTGCCAGCTTTATGGCTATTTACATTGGAATGAGGGCACATATGGACATGGACAAGTTGCAGTCAGTGTGTGTGATAAAGATTCAACACACTTGTTTTTTTATACATTGAGTACTGTCATCTCAGTTCATGTAAAATTTTGTAAAACTGAAACTAAATTCCTGCACTTATACGAGACATGGTAGCATCATCGTAGCAAGACGATTGTCTTGCAATGTATTAATTATTACATAATCGCTGTGTGGTTATACTGTTGTTATCGTGAGCAGCATATTGTAGTTTTTATAGTATCATGGGTTCTCTGTGATTCCCAGCCCTAAAAAGCAACTAATGCTTGGTCAGACTCCCAGTCACTTTTGTTTTTTTTTTCTTTCTCTTTTTTTTGTTGATATTTTGACACAATTTTACATCCATTGAACTTAAGTTCCCCTAATTGAGTTTTTCTGGACTTATCTTACAGCTTTCATTCACAAGGTCATAAATTAACTTCCATGCTTCAATGAAATCGACCTGTAGTCATTGTCAGTCCTAAGAAAGTTAATCAGCAATAAATTTAACAAGTAATCAGGGTTTTTTTTTGTTATAGTTTAAGCTTCTCCAATATAAGTATCTGCAGATTTTTTTGATCATGATGATTTTACATGAATGTGTTTGGGTTTTGAAGTGACAAATCAGCCAATTTTGATATGTCACATACCCAAGACTTTGCAAATTTGTGATGGACCTTTTTCACTATTTTCCCAAATTTTATAGACCAGCTAATCTATAAAATAAGATGTGTGTATATGAGATGATGCTGAGAGCCTTACTAGTTACAGCCCTTGTCATACAGCTGCATTGTATTGAGACATGACAGTCTTGAAGTTTGTTCACTTTTCTTTGGGTTCAGTCACTGACATTTCCAGAGAACTGATTGAAAGTGACCCACTAATGTAAAGTATGACAATTAAGTATCAGATAGATGTCTGTTATACAGTATTAAGCTTGATTGGCCCACTTTTACTTTGTCAGAAAAAGATTTACATTGTGCATACAAAACAACTTTTGAAGGTGGGTTGAGAAGCTGGTTGTCGAACTGGGGGTTGGTGGTTACAGAGTGTGTGTTTGTTAGTGCCAGAGATCAGTAAACAGGCTACAAGAAATAAGTTTTTGCATTTACCGTTAGCACACAGGTGGCCACATTTTCTGGTGTTCGTTTATGATCAGCTTTCCACCGACCTAAAAATGCACATTACGTGAAGGGGGTGTCTGTGTCAGCTGTTGGTCAGGACTCGATTTATGTTGCATCTCTGCTACCAATTCAAGTGAGTGAGCAGTGAAGTTCTACAGTAAAACGGACAAAAGTATAAATGTAAAGAATGTGAAGGAAACAGTTTTCTTGCAGAAAGCAGATGTGGTTGTCACTTTGTAGGAAGTCACAGAAACTTTTAAGTAGGCCTTAATCCACTTTGAGTCTGTCAAAACTTTTGTTGGCCAGCAGACTTGATTGTGTGAGATCCTAAGGCTGGATTTTCATCAATGGGGATATAGCAATACACAGAGAAATGTCTATTCACACTGCCTTTTTAAGGAAACCCAACGTACATTTCTCTGTGTATTGCTATAGCCCCAGTCACACTGCCTTTTCAAGGCGCGAGTCTTGTGCTGATATTCCGCCTCGCCGTCTGTGTGAAAGTGACAGAGGTGGAATGGGGGGACAGTTTCGTTCAGCATCTGATCCGCCACCAGAGGTAGTAAGAAAGAAAGACGGCGTCTGTGTGAATGGAAAAGCTGGAGGCGCAGATCAGGAGTAACAGCATCCATATGATTATAAACAGTTGGTGGATACATGTTTAGATTTACAGGTGGAAACCGACGGAAAACAAAAAAAAACAAACAGATCTCAGTGTTATGATGTGTACCGTCACGCCTCTTTTGGTTCCGTAACGCTGGCAGGCTGTATGAAATGACACATTGGAGTGGCTGTATGCTGGCACGGCTTGGTTCAGTGTGAACCAAATCTCTGTGTGAAAAGGGCTAATGTTTCACTTGTGATCACTCAGTATGGTCTTGTGCCCCATTTTAAAACACACAGTAATGATCCGCCTTGCATCCTGGTTGTTTACTGTTATTTTTGAGCCTTCGAAGATGATAAACAATCACTAGCCCTTTTCACACAGAGACTCTGCATTATTGACGCAACCAAGGCTAGCCTTTTCTCCACCTTTGTTTGTTCACACTTAACCAAGCAGCTGCAGAACCAAAAGAGGCGTGATGGTACACATCATGACGTTGAGATCTGTGTGTGTGTGTGTTTTTTTTTAATCGTGTTTCCTCCTGTTAATCTAAACATGTATTGCTGACTGTTTATAATCATATTGATGCTGTTATAAAGTGTTGTGATTGAGATCCTGACTCACCATGCATCCTGGAAAATGACACATTTACGTTATTTGCTCTAAATTACATAATTACATAATCACCATCAGTAAATAGCGGTGCTGTCTGGCTCTCACTCGCGAGGAGGGACACTGTTTTCTGGGGGAAAGTTCACTGAAGTCTCGGTGAGGAGAGCTCACAGTCGCTGTGATTATTTTCAATATAAGTTGTTAGAGACTAGGGCTGGGCGATAAAACGATCTCGATAATTTTCATGATAAAATTTTCCACGATAACGATGATAAATTTATGACATTTATTTTCGATATAGTTATTTTTGAGTCCGTTTTCCTTTACCTAGAAAACACTACATCAACAGCCAATCGCACAGCAGAGAAACAAATGCATGTGGTTGATACATGTTTCCGGCCCCTCCCACTCACAACAACTCAGAATGACGGTGACCACCTGTGTGTCTAGCCGACACAAGAAAATGAGCGGTCCGACAAGTGAAACAGAGTGCGAGGAAACTGCGAAAGACGAAGAAATTGTACCGAAGAAAGGTCATACCACTTTGGTTATTTGGAAATAGTTCAGCTACCTGAAGTCTGACAAAGCACAGACCACCATTAGGTGCAAAATGTGTCGGCGACCAGTCCTCAGCAGAACTGGAAACATCACCAACCTCTTCCATCATCTCAAAAGGTACCGTCCCAAACAGTACTCCGAAAGTATGAGTTAGCGCTATCATGCTAGCTTCAGCCTCCCCTCAAGTAGCCAACACCCCAGCCCCACTGCTTCTACTAGTCAAACTTCAGTTCGACAACCAACAGTTCCCGCTGCTTTTTCAGCCATTACCCCATATGAAAAGAAGCCAAAGCGACCCAAAGACAGAACCAGCGCAGTTACGTACTGTATCGCTAAAGATATGATGCCTATAAGCACGGTTGAAAAATCAGCTCTACGCAGAGTGTAGTAGGGCTGAACGATTTATCGTTTTCTGATCGAAATTGCGATTTCAGACAACGCGATCATGGTGAACACAACCAATTTATACCGGCACTTGAAAAATCACCACAGGCATTTGCATGACGAGTGCATGACGAAAAAGTCTGGTGAAAAGTCCGGTGAAAATGATACTCGGGCCCACTGTAGCAAACAGACTACAATTACAGCATCTTAATATCAATCAATATCTAATATATAATATCCATTAATAAATACATTTGGAAGCAATTTTTAACTTTAGTTTTCATCCTTGCATTAGAGTAATAGCATTTAATGTGTAAATGTTACTGTACATTGTGAATATTGCACTGAAGCTTGATTTGAAGGAAATCGTGAATCAAATCGAAATCGCAACATTTGCCAGAAAAATCTCAATTAGATCTTTTCCTAAAATTGTTCAGCCCTAGAGTGTAGGGTAAAGTTGGAGGAGCAGCTCAGAGATGTCACCGCTGATCTGTGGTCTGGTTGCACATCCGAACCACATCAGGCCTTACAGAACAGGAGGCATTAAAGCTAAACTGAACAACTACCTGCACGCTCAAGAATGTGCAATATTCAAAGAATACAGTAGCATAATCATCCTCAACATTTACCTTTTTATTTTCTTTTCTTTAATCAATGTTCAGTTCAGTATACTATCTCTAAAATGTTTGAGACACGTTTGAAACAAGCAATTTGTTGTACACATTCATCATTTTATTTATTCAGTGTTTAATATAAAGCCATTTGGTTGGTTGGTTCTGTTGAATGTTTGTCACTTATTCATTCTGACAATAAATAATTGTATTTTATAAACCATAATTAACCTTCTGGTTTGTTTTGGGTTCTGTCCTAAGGAAAATACTCTTAAAACTGTCAATTCAACATTATTATTGTTAAATATACTGTATATCGTGATAATTATCGACATCAATCAATATAAAAAAACATATCGTAATAACAGTTTTGGCCATATCGCCCAGCCCTACCCGAGACAGTAACTACAACAACATAATAGTGGAAAGTGACAAAGAAATGGTGAAATGGACCGCCATTCAACTGCAGGAGCTTTCTGGCTCTGCTGCCGGGGACAAACACTGTGTTTCGGGCAGAAATGTGACAAAGAGTTGGTAGGACAGACAGGATGACAGACACTTTTCCATATATAACTGCAGTATTTTTTTTCTCATATAAGTTGCCAAAGACACTACCAGTTACCACATTATTGTTGTTTGGTCCTGTTGCTTTGTGGGTTGAAGTGAGTGAAGGATCTGTTTAGCTGTCAGACTATGAACACCATCAGAACGACACACCCCTGATCCGCACCTCCGGCTTTTCCATTCACACAGACACTGTCTTGTCTCTGCTGCGGCTCTGATACTACCTCCAGAGGCGGATCAGAGCTCCAGCAAAACTGTCACCCCCTCTCCGCATCTGTAACTTTCACACAGAAGGTGAGGCGGAGTATTGGTGCACGATTCCCGTGTGAATGGGGCTACTGATAGGACCGGCATGCTGGTAGCATAACAACATAGCAGCTTTGCCTTTTGGCAAACTGATCAGCAGGGGTTCACAGCATGTCACACACACAGACCATGGAGTGAAACTCCTACACTCCCACACAGCCGCACTAACCAGATTTGTTCTTAATTTACTGTAACAGTCAAGAAGAGCTGGTATGGTGTGTTCACTAACCTTTAACAAACTCTCTTGTCTTTTATGAAGGCAGACTCCCTTGAGTGGAAACTGGTTGAACTTTGAACTTTTATGGGTGTGTTTTATTATGCTTTCTGTGTGACTTGACACAATCTCGAATTTCCGTACGTGACGTACCTCATATTATGAGTTCTGCATAACATGATTACTTAGTTTTGCTAAGGCAGACTGGCTTACGTGCATTTAAGGTAATTGCATTTATAGTTAATCCTTGGCAGAATCTTACTTCCAGTGAGGTCATTTTCATCTAGTTATTTTGCTGTAGATGTCTCTGTTTTGACTCATGATTCTTTGACACTATGTGTGGAGTTTCTTTCCATTTTAACGTCTGAAAGAAAAGATAGAATTTTATCTGAACAACACGAGTATCATGAACTTTGACTCACCAGCTGGGGCTGGTTAATCATTAAAAAAAGCATGAATGTCACATTTTACTTGCTTTCATTACAGTGCCCGTGTATCTGACCCAAGTCATGTTATTGCACATCATCTGGCCACAAATAATAACAAATATGTTTTTAATCTACTTTAAAGCTGTTTTTAATCTGCACTCTTAATAACAGTGTGGCACTCATCTTTTTAATCTATTAAACCTTGTTGGCAAGTCAGAGGGTCTTATGGATAATCTTTTGTACACACCAATGCTTGAGACATTAACTTTAAGCTAAATGCATTACAGTGAAGTCAGGCTTCTCCAGCAAACAGCTAACTTTGTTCGCCGGGTTTCTTTTTACTAATATGCCAAAAAAACTACTTTCTTTTAAGTATCAAATAGGCCTGGTTGGCTTCTGTATGGGGGTCAGCAGTTGTGGTCGGCTTGGATTCACAACAGTTACAATTGATTCCAATGGCAACACAGAGTCCGAGTAAAAAAGGCATCAAAACATAATTAAAACTGCAAACCTTGCACACCTGCGCGCGCCAGGGTGTAAGACCCAGCAGCTGGACTATGGTGGTTCGACACGTCTCTGAAATGTCATGTGTTTTGGGCACTATGCGAAAGATGTCATTGCCACTTCCTATGTCCAATATATGGTGCTAAGTAATTAAATGTCAGTGTCGAGTATATCAAAAGTAGACAGTACCATGAAAATGTCATGTAAATCAAATAGGGATTGTCACAAAAGGCTTGCTTCCTGTCGCCAGTAGGTGGCGCAATGACTATAGCTTCTAATTGGCATGTAGATGTGTTATGAGTGGGATGTCAAATTTGGGGAACATTGGACAATGTACTGTTAAGTTACAATAAGTTAATGTTGCAGCATATAATGAGAAGTCAGTGTCTTCATCACACACAACTGGCACAGCCTCAAGGATTTTCTGACAATGTCATATCCTGCTATCCATTATCCACTATGACTGGAAGTGAATATTGGCATGTAAATGTCTTTAGGGCGGGACTCTGACCAAATGTGTGAAGTTTAGGACATATTTGATTATGTACAGACGAGGTACTACAACTTCCTGTTTTATAGCAAATCATTGCTATTTGCCACGCACCCACAGCCACACCTTGCAACGACAACTTCAGCTTTTAATAACTTTTCATCACAAAGGTACTAAGATTGGCCAGTGGAAATTTGAAGTTGATCTGGTTAAGCTGTAGGAGGAGTCCGTCAAAATACAACATTTGCACATTGCCAAAATATAGCAGAAGAATTAAAAATAGCTGACTTCCTGTTGGGTTGAGGTAGTGGCACTAAGAGAGCTTTTTGCAGATTTAGGTGCGATAGATATGTGAACTGAATTTCAGGCATGCAAGTCAAAATATCCTCATTGCCTGTCATTTCCTGTTGCAGGCCGGGACTCTTATCAAACGTGAAGTTTGGTGCAGAGTTATAGCAATTTCTTGTTTAATGATGCCACATTAACCTTTGCAATGCCACCACGGGCACGCTCTTCAACAAAAACTCTTAGTGTTTACAACTCAGCATCATCAAGGTCCTAAGTAGGGATGTAACGGTATGAAAATTTCACACCACGGTAATAGTGACCAAAATTATCACGGTTATCGGTATACCGCGGTATTTTTAAAATGTCTTCAAAATGTTGAAAAAACACTGATACACTGATAAATTGAAATAATTTTACCAAGATTTATATTTAAATAGATTTATAATATATTAAAAGGCTTAGGGTATAAGCAGTCTGTTTTTGAAACGCGTCCTGTAATGTCTGCGTTACAGAGGTAGAATGAGATGTACTGGCAGTAGCACTCGATTGGCCAGCAGACCCTCTCTGTGAAAAAAATGAATAGAAAATGTCATTATTAATTATTACCGTCATTGTTACTGAATACTAAGGGTGCAACCAACAGATCACAAAACTCACAATCTAGATCATATCACTTTTGTGTGAAACAGGTTGGATAATCTTTTAGATCAAAACAAAAAGTATTATTGTTAAATTAATTATGAACGCTCTATTTTGGCTCTTATCTCTAGACACTTGTTATATTCACCATTTTATATTATTCTTTATATATAGTCTATTCTACAAATAATCCACAAGTATTATATATTTCTGATATTACTTATATATATATTGGCTGTCTGTCTCTGTCTGCTTGCTCGTCTGTCGTCAGTGGACTCGGTCAATCTGATTGGTCTAATGGCTGCTGAGCCACAGGTAGACGCTGCTCTGGTGAACGGAGCTGAGATGAAAGTCAGTCATCTCAGTCAGTTTGCATTCACTAACTCAGTCCACCCAGTACGTGTTTGTCTCAAATCCTCCTCACTGCAGCTCTGCATCAATGTTTGGGGAATTATTAGGTCGACTTTAAAAAGTAAAATCTACAATTGATAAGCGGTTCAGATAACGTGTCAAATCACGGATCAACTTCGTTCAGTTATACCACTATCTGGCCAGTTTACATTAGTGACAACAGCAAATTAGACAGAGAAAACTCGACATACACACATCATTCGCCTGAGCTTAAGGTTAATTTACCTTGCATTCGCTGAACAGTTGAGGGTGATGGTCGTGCAAATGAGTAAGTAAATTGGATGTGTTGCTGCCCCTCACAACAACTTTCTTCTTGCAGCTTCTGCAGATAGGGCTGCCATCCTCGACCAGCTGTCCCTGACAGCCCTTGATTTTGCCCAAACTGAAATATATGACCACTTTCTCTTTTATCTTTACACCCTTGTGTAATATTGTGTAATATTTTGCAAGAACTGACCAAACATTTCTTTTTATCAACAAAGACTTGCAGAGAACACACTCCACTGCATCAAATGCAGCTCTTACCATGTACATCCTCTCATATTCTCAAATAAAAAATACTGAGACTTAAAACCCATTTTATGTGTCTACACATTATATATTTAACATCTTTGTTTTAAAATGCCTATAAATGACTAGATCATTTTTATATATTTTATTGAGTTGTGTATTGACATCGCATTTTGTAAGATATGGACATAATTTTAGTTTAAATGAACTAACCCTATCAACAGAGTGGGAAGTAATAACAGTTCTGGCGTTATGTCCAAAATGCCTTTGTATTGCATTGCAGAGATATTCACTGTTAAGCAGCCAGGGACAGGCCGTCCTTTCTTGTAATAATGCCTCCTGGCCTGAGGGGTGGATAGTGAGTCACTCTAGCCTCTAGTGTGCCGCAGGAGAGGATTAAGAAGTCGAGCCAGCTGGAGGGAATGGCTACCGCAGAGAAATTAACAACATAAATTTATTCAGTAAACACAAAGATGCAGAAGCTCCAGAAAAACGACCTCTATCATCATTTTAAAAAGCAGCTCCTGAAAAGGGACCACGGCCACGGCAGAAAAAAAGAAGCAACGTAAAAAGAAGCTAAACAAGAGTACATTATGTGCGGGCTTTCCAACGCTGGAGACATTGACAGCTGTGGACGACTGACGATGAACTAGCAAAGTGTCTTTAGATTGGTAAGTAACATCTAACAATGGCTGTTTACTGAAACATATCTTTAGTGTTCCCTAATGTCAACATGCAACTGGTTTCTTGTTACTGTGGCGTCGCTAAAACTGAGCTTAGTCAGCTTTAATGTAAACAGATGTAAAGATTATAAGATGGCAGTCTTATTTTGGCCAGCTGTCGGAGGTTCAGCAGTTTGGTCGACTTTTGTGGGCCGAGTGACAGTGACAAGTAAGGCTAATGCCGTGTTCACACCAAACGCAAAGAAAATATTTGTGTTGCGTTACTTGTGCGAGTTTGAGCACAGGGTTATAAATTGTTAAACGTGTCTACTCACGTGAGTAACTCGAATAAAAATAATTGCGAACCACATCAGTATGAACCCACAACGAAGAGATTTCTCTGTGATCTGACTGCAATAAATGGATCAGAAGGACGCGGAAATAACATCATCATAATGCCGTCTTGTAAAAAGCCTGAATTCTTTCTTCGTCAGGTCTGTCGGCCAGACGACAAGCAAACAACTTTAAAAATGATTGGAGGTTCTGCTTTGCTGTGCAGTGCTGAGACTTAATTCCCAAACTCACCAGGTAGCCTGACATTCTCACTTACTTCTCTCCCTGGCAGCTCCTTCTTTGTCCTGTCTTGGTACGATTAGATGTGTTAACGTACAGCTCTGGGTGCCCACAAAGGGCCACAATTAGTGATTAATATCCACTCCTCCATTGTTGTTCATGAATGTCAGGACATCAGCAACGTTAATGTCATGACGTCCATGTGAGCGCCAACACCGATAGGATCACAGTGTCGCGCAAAAATTTCGCTTGAGTTCAATATTTTCAACTCAAGCGATTGTCGCTTGGCGAGATTTTTCGTATCATTGATTCAATCGCGTCATGCCATTCTGGCCAGCCCTAGCAATTACACACGTATTTGCATCTAACCATTGACTTTGTATGTAATCTTGTCGCGCAAATAACTTGCGTCACGTTTGGTCTGAACACGGCATAAAGTGGCTGAAGATCTCACTTATTTGTACTTTGTAAACCATGTGCCCTATGAAAACCATGTGGCTGTGTGAGGGGACACGTTTTTCTCTGCAGTCCATATTTCCACTATATGACAATATAAAATTGTTAGTTATGTACACAGCTGTTCCTTTCTTTCTTCCTGAAAGAGGGCAGATGGCACTGTGATTTTTATATTATGAGTACTGACATCATCCAAGTGAAATAATTAATAAATCCTGTGTGTAAATCCTACTTACCATATTTTACACGGTCAGAGGGCTTTACAAAAACATTCAAAACACTACAGTCTTAACACTGTATATATCTTATCTTATATGTTTCTGAACTAAACTAATTATCCTGCCACATCTTTATCGTCTTACGAGCAGAATTCCAGTCCAGCCACCCCAAGTGATGAATTACCACCCCGCCCTTTATTCTCATCTATAGCTGGTCTCATCAACAAGCCCCCCCAGTGGATGTCTGTCTCTATACAGTACATCAGCTGACATCTTTGCACATCATCCAATGACACATATTCTCCATACTGTTAACTTTTACACATCCCATGATGGGTTTGGACAAGGTTTGCACAAAACTATGTAGCTTCATGGGTATAAATTGTACATACTTGCTGCAGTATTTGTTATAGTATTTCCTTATTTTTATTGTAATTTTCGTATTCTATATTAATGGTCTTTATTGTTGCAGTAATTAGCCTTCACTTTTTATGCACCAAACACCACGGCAAATTCTTTCCCCTAAAAAATGAGTGACATTTCAGTGTCCCCTATTGCACTTGTATACTTTTGTATTATATTTTTGTAAATTTTGTAATAAATGGCAAAACATGAAAGGCTTTTTGTGTTGACTACAGAATAAATGAAATGAAACATTCTTATCTGCTGGAAAGGCTTTTGTGCCAGCTTTACTCAAATATAGGTTACAGTGGTTGTTTACTATGCCTACCTACACAGATTTGTGTTTGTTACACCAATAGAATGAGCGACTCTCAGAATTTTGTGTCAATTTATATGTCCAAAAGTTTTACTGAGCAATTATTGTGTAAGAAAAGAATGCAACAATAAAACTAAGGAATGGTGAATATACGGGTAAAGAAATATATCCATCGTGTTAATTATTTCGGTCTTTACAATTTTGACAACTTGCAACTCTAAATTAGCAAAGAAACAAATTGAATATATAAAATAAATAACAGTTAAACATCTGCCCCCGAAATGAAGATGACAGCTCCCACGATCCCACGCTTTTGATCACGTCTTTTGTTTTGATTGAGAGACTCTTGGCAACAGAAATTATATATACTGTGTGTTTAGTATCGGCATCTGTTAGCTACAACCTCTTTGGTTGATACAAGAATGGATTATGCTTTGTTTAAAGTGCCCTGCATGTATATTCTAATCTTATTTATTGCCTTCAGTAAAGCCTTTAAAACTGGGCAAAAATGTCAGGTTAAACCTTCTGTATTTTTTGGCCAGCTCAAAAATCTTAGTTGGTGCCAGAGCTACAATTCTGAGTGGGTGGCAATTTTTTTTAATTTAAATAATGAATTAGCTTTCATTAAAGTAAACCATACATCTCATATGTTTTATAATCTTTAATTTGTCATGGACCTAGTTGAGTTAGAAGATGGAGCTCTAGCCTTTCACATGAGGACCAAATGGTTTCCCTGGTAACAGAATACAGTGTTTCCCCTAGTATTGGAGTTGTAGCAGCGGAGTGTCACATGCGTACAAATTTGTTTTGTACAGTCGCAACGTCTGGGAGGTTTGTATTGGTCTGCTGGCAGCATAAAGGCTTTAAGTACATAAATATGAGGTGTGGCCCCCCCCCCCCCACTCTCATCCACTCTCCTTTTCTCTAGAATTTCCTGACATCACCAGTGTTGTATTATCAAACAGTGTTAATTTACATGAATTTAACATTTTCAGTGGTAAAATAATTATATTTATTATGATCTTTTATGAATAATTATTGTTAATCATTATTATTTCTGAGGGAATCTGTCAACTGTCTTTAATTGACAGCCGTGAATTGTCCGTAGTGAGCCTGACTGTAAGATAAAAGGCAGACCGCTCCACTCTTCAGCTCATCTCTTCCCCTCTCCTCTGTCTACTCCTTCTCCTCTCCTCCACCTCTCCTCACCTCTTGTAAAAATAATAAAAAATTCAGCAATGGCGGTGACAATTCAGCAGCGAAGGTGTGCCGCTGCTAGATGCATATAGGGGAAACCCTGGAATACTGTAGGGGCTGACCTATGTTTGATCAGGAAAACATAGACGACAATGCATGCTGACAGACTTAACCAAATTTAATATTATGGTAGCAACCACTTTAATATGTCTCATTGTATGAGAGCAATTCATGATATGTTACAAATAACTGAGTAGAACTGCTTCATGGAAATACTGGATTACATTTTTCTCCATTTGGATTTTTCAAAAATGTATCAGAATTTATGCCTCGCTATGCAAAATTCAAAATTAATTCTGCAATTGAATACTTCATCCATGTTTCCCACCTGCTGGCATGAATAATACACTTTCAGTATTTTACTAATGTGGTGGGACATGCTTAATTGTAGGGTAAAACACTGCACTATTTCAGACTAATCCAGATTCTGATTAGTGTTGGATTTGGTCTTAAAATGTCAGCGACTACCATAAATATAAAAGTTACTACATTCCATTTTCGAAAGACTAACTGATGAAAACAGGAGGATTTTCAAGTATTGTGCATTTAGATAAAACATGACTGCATATCTATATTTTGGGAAATATTTTGTGCAATTTTTTTCTAGATTGAATCTTTAGGTTTGCATGTTGATGTGTATGTTTTGTTTTTTTTTTGTTTACACAGCGCAGAGTGCCCGTCCTGAATGGCTATGGAGTGGTGTTGGCTTCAGACTGGATGACAGGGTCTACAGGGAGGACAGGGTCACACAGATTCTAAAGCAGCAGCGGGCTTTTCCTTGGTGTACACTGACTGGCAGTGACAGCACTTTCACAGCTGACCTTTCCACTCCTTCTCTCTCTTCACATACACTATCTCTCCCCTTATTTCCCCTCACCTCCTCCTCCCTTCATCATCTTTTTTGTTTGCTTACTTCTCTAATTTGTCTTTGGCCTCTGTTGCTTCTATACTCTGATATTTTTACGGGAACTCCTTCTCTCATCTTTGAGTTCTTGTGACCTTTGACCTGCCTCTCACTGGGTCCAGGATGAGCTGGCTGAGCAGGCTGAACCCGCGGGGTCCCGGGAGTCGTTCTGGCCGGAGTGCCGTCCCCTCCAGTCCCTGTACTGCTGACCCAGAGACCTGCCTCATGGTGTTTAAAAACCACTGGAGACAGGTGAGCTGGAGAAACACCTCTAACTCATATAGAATAGTTTTGCTGTATAACATTTTACTCACCAACCTCATAGCTGAGATGTGGAGACACAGCATCTCCTGTACTCGCTTTTACCTTAAAATGTGCAGCATAGCCACACAGGCCATCAGAAAGGTTGTTTAACAAGTCCCCAGGTGAGATATTATCCAGAACACTTATTTGAAAGGACTTACAATAATTGCATGTGCACACAGTCGAACATGATGTAATCACCCGTTTCTCCCTTCAAAATAACTTTGTCTGGATTACTTTATTAAAATGGCCATTTTTTCTGTAAATGTATCACAGCATTACTCAGCTAGTTCCAAAGCTGTTGCCACAAATATTGCTGTATTCCCAGACTGCTGCTGCTAATGACCAAAAGGAATCAAATCAAAATAAAATGCGTAGCTCCCTAGGGAAAGTTTTCCACCCCTCACTACTTCTTCTCTTAGTCATAACTCTTTTTTTCAAATATGAACACACAGACGTGAGGATTTCCAAGTTTATGAACATATGTGATATTATTGGAAATAAATGTCCCTGAATTAATAGAAGAAAAGATATTCCTCTCAACCCCAGAACTTTCCCAAGAATCACCATGTTTTTGAGTTTTCTTCAGTATCAAAATAGTCTAGCAATAGTTGTCTGTACATTCATTGGTATACTGCAAACAGGAATTGCCAATAGCTAGTTTGGCAAACTTTTAATGGTGCAGGCACAGTCTGAGACTTTGAAAACCCATGATTTAACCTGTTTATGTTTAGTTACTGTAACTACTTTATTCTTTTGAAAAATTGTTAATCTTAATGTCAAAAAACTGTGAAAAATTATCACATTGATCTTTTTTTTGTCCACCAGACCAAAGATATTCAGTTTTACATGTAAATTAAACAGGGCAATGCATACAGTCCTCACATTTGAGATGTCAGTGCATTTGCTTGATCAATTTAAGTAATTGGTTAATAATTTCAGCACTAAATCTGTTACACCCATCTACTACTAAAATGATTTACAGTGGTTGTGAAAATATTTGCATATTGTTGATAAGACGTATATGTTCAGGTTAACAGTAGGGGTGTAGATTGCAAGTTTCATCACGATATTATATTATATTGATTCTTTGGGCAGCGATTTTTGCCGATGTCATAAAGTCTGCCACGACGATTGGAAGAAACCAGAACTGGAAAAGGCCTCTTGGATGAGAGGTGAAAAGTCTTCAAGAAACTGTCCAGTTGCCTTTGATATAGCACTTAGAATCAGTGGAAATATTATTTTATCAATGGTTCTAGACATTCAAATGGAAAACAATCTATTCTTTTTAATAAAAAGGAAAAAAAATAGACCTTCTGTTCACTATAAAGTGCCACATTTTTTAAATGCAAATGTTTCAGTTAACTTAAAGAGCCCTTGTTGACCTTTCAATTATGAACATAAACCATGAACATCTATGCTTCATCACAATTTTCACATCCTATAAAACAAAACTTAAATTTCCCATTTTTATACATTAAAGCAGGATTTTTGTGTAAACCTTCACTCATATTTAGTGTTGTATAAACAATATATTTTTAACATTAACTAATAGAAATGTCAGTGAGAACTTAATAACAACCAAGGTCACCACTTAACATATATTTTTAAGTGCAAATGCAGCACAGTCTTCTTTCATCATAGCTATCCACTACACCTTGGGATATACATTTTCCTAATCCACATCAAAATAAGAAATTTCTGTTGTTGGAACAAAACAAATGTAAATGATTCCACATGTTTCTGTTAGTGCATATTGTACAAGTAAAATAAAGACCTTTGCATGTAATCATCAGTAGTTTTGTATCATAGCTTACTATGGGGTCTCTACAACAGTCAAGTATGTCCTTCAGTGTTCTTCTTTGAGAGATTTTTCTTCGAAAAAAACGATGAACATGTTCAGGAGACAAAACGCTGTGCTCTGAACGGACAAGGTTTGCTACAAGGGCATAGAATTGGGTAGGGACGCTAGGGACACGTCCCTACCAATATTCAGCCGCTACTGTGTAGTCACTATCAATACAACCGCTGTCCGTAGTGTTTAGTCAATGATTATGGCACACAAAGGGTTAAATGTCGGTCTCTGCATGAAGTCCCGCCTCTAACCTAAATACCGCTCCCTGACCGGCTGCCGGTTTCTTGCTAACTTGCATGTGATTGGCTGTCCCCACTGTCACTCCTTCTGCTTGTAAAAACTACCTGCAACCTTGGACCGGA
The DNA here is from genome assembly GCF_040436345.1 of Pagrus major. Taxonomy (NCBI): domain Eukaryota; kingdom Metazoa; phylum Chordata; class Actinopteri; order Spariformes; family Sparidae; genus Pagrus; species Pagrus major. Next base: position 3,046,335 of record NC_133223.1, on the reverse strand, counting down.
CGAGAGGCAGTGCATGTGATCTGCAACTGCGAGTGATTTGTTCTTCCTGGGTCACGTCAGCTAGATGGATTTTAATATCAGTGGTGTCATTTACATTTGTGTTTGTGTCTGTTTGCGTGCGTGTACGTGTGTGCGTGCGTGTGTGCTGTATAGGATTTGAAGGATGTCAAAGAAAAGAAAACTGGATATAAGACTTCTTTAGGAGTCAAAGTGTAAGTTACTCCAAGGGTGTATAGGTAGAGGCTCAACAATACAGATATTGAATAAAAGAGAATATTTAATGCCAAAGAGATACACTTTTTTAAAGTTATTTTTAATTCTTATTTTCATGTATTTGTGTAGAAGAGAGCAACGGTTTAAAAACACAAATAAAGAAAATTTGTGGTGGAAATACAATAAAACCTCAGATTCTAGATGATCATGTGATTTTATAATTATAAAATATAATTAATTAATATTAAGTAATCTTAATATTTAGTAAAAGCCTTTTTTGCTCAGGCAATAACTGTACCTTGAACAGGACTGTACTGGACTTGCTACACGTCCACATATCGCTGTTTAAACTTCCTGGCCATAGTATGCTTCATCTCCGTTATTAAAAACAAAACAAAACGCTGCAACATGTCAATTTAACTTTTCCTCCATGTGCTCACGTCCTGTTTTAGTTTGTGTTGTGGAATTCCACGCAACTTCAGCTTCTCTTTCAAAAATGCTTAGGCGACCATGCTGCAGTGGAAAAATGACATGATTAGTCTCACTCTTCCCAAAAGACACGCTGCACCTGCACATTTCAGGCCTTTCTGTGTAGCCAAGTTTATAGCATGTCCGAAGCACTTGATGTGTAGTGATAGATTTGCCTTGACTACGGACATTTTGCTGGTGTTATCTGTCACAAGCGCAGGCTTTTTGTCGCATATATTCCTCTCCTTGCATGCTTCTTTCAAAACTGCACCAAGATTTGCTCCTGTATGCGTTGTGTCTGAAGAACATAATTCTTTGCCAGTCAGTGTCAATATGATGACAGGTCACAGTTACATAGGCTTTTGTTGTACATGACATCCATCTATCTTTAGTTAAAGCGACTTGTTCTGCATTCATTAACTCACGTTTAATCTCATCTTTAACTTGATTGTACAGACTCAGTATGCAAGTTTCACTGAAGTGCTGTCTTGATGGGATTGCATATTTCGGCTCCAGAGTAAGCAGTAGTTTGCGAAAACCGTCGTTCTCGACAACACTGTAAGGCAACAATGTATGGTCAAAGCTGGTGGTGAACATCATCTGACACGCTAGCAGTTAAATTAGCACGATCACGAAATGCAGTGTTTGTTTTTGAGGTGCCCAGCCAGGTTTTTATCTTGTAACGGCATTGTTTGCACATGACATGTGCTTTGTCTGTCAACCCATCTTTTCTCCAAAATCCAAAATATTCAAAATATGGGAATTTCAAAATGAAGGTGTATCGTAACAATGGCAGCGATATGAATCAATGTAATCACTTTCATTGATGCTATTGGATCGTGGATCATTAAATCGATATATCTATACAGATCGATGTATCATTACACCCCTAGTTAACAGTAAGTTATGTGAAGACTCTTCTTGTTTTAGTGAATGATTATCTGTCCAAACACAAAGTGTGAAAGTTGACACGTTAAGTTGGCTGTACCAGAGCTGATGAGAATAGTCAGTCAGTCAGTCTACTATAACAGTGTGAGTGGCTTTTGTCCCATCACTGGCTGATAGTTTTATAGGTTTGTGAACCTTGCCACAGCCTGACTGTTTTTTTCCTCTGAGGCAACAGAAGACATAAGAGTTATAAGAGTGATACTTATTGGGTGTGGTAGGTGGCTCAGCTGCAACTTATTTGCAACATACCCACGAGATGTTAAAGTACTCCTACACGTTTTAAACATCAACCTTCCATGTTTTCATAGTTTTTAAAAAGGGGGTAATGGAACACTTTGTATTGTCACATACACATTTGTGTATGAGAAGATAAAAAGTGGCTATGTGGGAGAGAAAGTGTTTATGTATGTGTGAACATTGACTAAATTTGGTCTTAGCAACATAGTTTTTCTGGCCATTTTTGACCGTTCCATACATTTCCAACACTCTTCAAGCTGCTAAAAAACAAAGAAGTACGTCTCTTATCTGTACAGGCGGGTCACATATCTGACAATTCATTATTGCTATAGTCATGCTGACTGGTAGACTTCTTAGAAAATGTTGCAAAACCTCATCCTATTTTCACAGCAGCTATTTTGACTTGTCATAGTAGAAAAACAACCCAATATGAACAATGGCTGCATTCATATCAAGGCGCCCAGTATGGCATTACATTAGTGAACTCACTTGTTCACTCATTCACTACTCCCTATGTTGACTCTCTGAATCATCATCATTTTGCGTCATTACTGACAGCTGTAGTGTCTAATGACTGTAATTTTAATATCAATATAATGCTCCACATTACATTATGGTAATGTTAGCAGAAAGTAATGTGCACGCCATTAACATTACCTTCTTTCATTACCTGTTCAGAATTGGATTTAAATTGAACAAAATATCCCTTAGAGGTCACACTTTTATTATTTTTTAATATACTCATAGAAAAGTGGTGATGTTTAGTGCTACTGTTCCCTTTTTCAGGTCTCTTGGGTGTTGGAGCAGCACGAGCCTTCATCCTCCAGCGACGACCTGACTGCAGTGAGGAATCACACCGACCAGATGTTATGTCTACTGGCAGAGGAGCGGCCTGCCGAGAACTCAGAGGGTGGCGCCAGCGTGCTGCCCATGGGCCCCATACTGGAGTTGGTGGTCACAGAGAACATTCTGGAGCACCTGTTTCAGTGGCATCTCCGCCGAGGCCTGGACCCTGACAGCCAGGGGGCACTGCTCAAGCTGTTTGAGATGCTCATTGGCCAGTCCCAGCAACCTCTGCTGCAGCACACAGCCATCCTCCACCCCCTGCTGAGGCTGCTGGGAGCCTGTGCTGACCCAGAACTTGGTTGTCCTTCAGTGCTGGAAAACAGCCTGGTACTGCTGCTCAATCAGGTACATAAACCTACTGTCTATACACTTTTCTATGTGTATGCACGCACATACAGTCTACATAAGAACTTGTTTGTTGTTGGACCTAGACTCAAATATGTAAAATTTACTCTAAAGCTGAGAAAAGACTAAAAGATTGGGTCATACAAAGACTAGATACTGTAACCCAATGACTGTTTCGACCAACATTACACAGATGTTTTAGTCTTGACAGTCAGAAAAGAGCACGTGTGAAATGACCTGGGTAGACTATATACAAGTCACTTAACTTTAGGAGGAAGTTTGTACTACTGGAAGTTTATATTGCTAAATTATCTGCAATGTGCATGGAAAAGGCAAAAGGAAAGAAAATAATACACTTTGATGAAATGGTGGATTGGTTGTGAATTGTACATGAGCTCATCACTAAAATTTTGACTTAGTTATAGAATAATTCTCATTCACGGCACTCTGCACTGTCATTTTAAGTATTCATTTGGACTTTTGAATTGTTTTTATTATTTCTTCCACTATGTTAAGTTGACTGTCACAGTTCCAGTCCTAAAAGTTAAACTTGTGGATCAATGGATCACACTGGAACTTGGACTGTTTAGAAACTATAGCAAAAACCATCATTTGGCTCAACAGTTGTAATGTGTGTCCGACTACCTTCATGTTTTCTCTGGCTGCAATGTTTGAAACTGCAAACTTTGCTAAAATCAGGAAGTGTTTTAAAAGGTTTATATTAAAAAATTGTTTAATATTACCCAGTCCTACTTGTAGTGTCTCTGTTTATTTACATAGTTGCTATGGAAAGTTCTTGTGTCTGATTGGCTGGCAGCTTTATATTAAAATCATATAACAGGACACCTTGAACATAGTTCTGCTCAAGAGTTAATTAGTGCTCACAATTTCTGAAATAAGACACTGATGATATGGCAGGGGTAACGAAACAGAAGATGGGGGCCTGTCCCACTTTTACATATACACACACCAATCAGCCACAACATCAAAACCACTGACAGGTGATTTGAATAACATTGATCATCTTGTTACAATGCAATGTTCTGCTGAGAACCCATCCAAACAACATTCTGGACAAAGTACACCCCCTCATTGCAACGGCACTCCCCAATGGCAGTGATCCCCCCAGCAGGACGATGAGCCCTGCCACACAACAAAAACTGCTCAGGAACAATGCGGATTCAATTATCTCTGGATCTTGTTCACCAGTGATGGGAAAATGGAGCGTGAGATGGACGGGAGGTTTGGTGCGGCATCCGCAGTACTGCGGGTGCTGCTCCGGACCGTTGTGGTGGAGAGGGAACTGAGCCGGAAGGCAAAGCTCTCGATTTACCAAGCTATCTACGTTCCGACCCTCACCTATGGCCACGAGCTGTGGGTAGTGACCAAAAGAGGGAGATCGCAGAGCCAGCTGAGGTGGTTCGGGCATCTTATTAGGATGCCTCCTGGGCGCCTCCCTTGAGTGGTGTACCAGGCACGAACAACTGGGAGGAGACCCGGGGCAGACCCAGAACTCACTGGAGGGACTATATATCCCATCTGGCCTAGGAACACTTCGGGGATCCCACAGGAGGAGCTGGAAAGCATTGCTGGGGAGAAGGAGGTATGGAATAACCTTCTAAGCCTGCTGCATCCGTGACCCAACCCCGGATAAGCGGCAGATAATGTATGGATGGATGGTTTTAATGTTGTGGCTGACAGGTGTATATATGTACATAAGTATATCAGGACACCTTGGAATCAATTATCATTCATTATCATACATTAGTTCCTAATATAACAATTAAACTGAACATCCTTGCTAATTTTTTCCCCTCAGAGGCAGGCTTTTGTATGTTTTTATTTGATAACACTGTAGAATGCCCGGTTTTCCTGTCATCCGACCTAGGGTTGATAACTGGAATATTTTTGACTCTCCATTGGATGTGGTTTTTCATTCCTATTTTGGAGCGTATTATAGTTCTGCTTTTAAAAGTGACACTGTAATTTTCCACTAGGTCTGTGTGTCCATGGCCCGGCAGCCTGTGGTTCTAGAGATGTTGTTCCGGGCGGCGCCAGCTCAGCAGGGCTCCACCAATCTGCTGATCTTCTCCCTCCTCGTACCATTCATCCACCGGGACGGAGCCATTGGACAGCAGGCCCGCGACGCACTGCTGCTGGTCATGGCAGCTTCAGCCAGCCATGAGGCTGTGGCACGTTACATAGCTGAGAACTCTTACTTCTGTCCGGTGAGTGATGGAACTCATGAAAACTGTGTTGTCATTTTGGGCAATAGCCAGGGTTCTAATGGAGGATGTGGTTACAGATGGTGCTGAATTTTGACATTTTTTGACAGGTTTTTCTCCTGTCCTGAGGTTTCTCACATTTATTTGTGTTCAAAGGTTTTTGGAGGCAGTCTTGTTAGTTGAAACTGTTGCTGTTGTGGATCTTACTGTATGTGTAATGGGGCTTTACGAAAAACTGGACAGGACATGGCTGTATCTATTTAGCAGTACTGGATATTTTATTTAAATCATACATCACAGTTGTTCAGGTATACGGTTAGGGTTTTACCAGTATAAGTATTAATGTTAACATTAATGTTAATATTTACTAAATATGTGTAAGATAATCAAACTGCAGGAAACGTTTGCAGACCTACTGACACTTCATGCTACATTAGCAGCCACTGTTACTTGTGAACTGACCTTATCATCGCTTAAACATATTACAAAACCTTTGGATTGTGATTGAATTATGATTTAAGAATTATAATTGGTCAGGGTATCATAATAGGTTCCACCGTGTTATTCACAAGGACACTTTAAAGGAAACACGAGGAAAGGAGCTTCTTGCCCAATTTAAAAAAAACGGGGGTTTCATTTATTGACGTAAGTACATATGTCCAAATGAGGAAATGTACATATGCTAAAAAATATTCTGATTTATAAAACCTGATGTATGCCAAACAGTGCGCAAATTTCTTTTGTAAATCCCAAATCAACTTGGAAATGTGCACACTTGGATCAGCCCTTTATCCTACCCTGTCCACACAGACATTCAACCATAAATGGTCAATGCAAAGCTCCTTATGAATGGTAATGTATGGAAATGAGCCTGCTGTTCAGTGGTTCTTTATAGTGAATCATGGCCACAAGTGAGAGGAATGTTTAAGAAATCGAAATCCGAAATCGTTCCACCTCATACTTCCTGCATTTCAACAACTGTGGTGCTACTCAACTGACCACGGCTGTCAGCACAGTCCGGCGTATGGGGAATGTGATGGTGAGACATCACTGATGAAATATCTAGCTGACTTTGATTTGAGATTTGGCTTTGCTCATATCTTTTACAATTAAAAGGTGCTTATAGAATAAATATGGCTCAAGAAAAGCACATGTGCACATACCACTGTTGGTTTGAATGTTTATAGTAGCGTGGATCTATGATAAACATTTTGATATTAAGTGGAATTAAATGTGTGAGAGGTATCATTTTACAATTTGGTTTTAATACAACACCTCACCATCTGCGTTGCCAATACCCCCTGCCTCTAAAATGTTCGTACTCAGAGGTTCGTGGGTCAGAGATTGCTTAAAGGTACGCACATTTCACATTTCAAGTTTGTTTTTATAGCTCACAACTTTTGTGTGGGAAGTGACATAGGCCTCTTTCAGGCCCCATTTTGTACGTATGCAATGTTTATAAATGAGACCCAAGGACATCTTGTGATATATCATGGTGTTATCAGTGTTACAATTCTGTTTTTCTTTATTCAGACACACTGGTAGTTGTAGACACAGTAGTTGATTGCTGAACCTACAGGGGCAAAGTCAAACATTAATCAAACCGAATTAGAAAGCCAGTGAGTTAGAACATCTTAAGTCATATTCTAGAATTCATTAGGTATCTTGTTCAATTGTTGATAAGTTGCAACTCCAAAGAAGAGCTGAGATCTGGTCATTTGGATTTGATGGTTTATTAAAATTCTCAATATCCTGCCAAGTTCCATCCATAGTGTAAATCCCACTGAGCTTCTTTCAGAGGGACATATTTGGAGATGCAAAACCTTTATGATCTGCTATATGGTCCAAAAACCTCTTTTACTTCACAGTCAACTCAGCTGACATTCACTTCACATTCCTATGCAGTACTATGCATATACTGTACCCTACTATTTTGAGTCATTTTTCGCTCTTATGGAAAAGGGCTGTGTGTGTGTCTGTGTGTGTGTGTGTGTGCATGTGTGTGCGAGTATGTGCGTGTGTTTAATTTTGATGCATCAGTCATGGTGTGTGATAATGGAAGGGGAAGGATTTTGCACTCTGACAGACCGTTTGTCCTTATCTACATCCTCTCAGCTCTGTCTCAACTTAGAGGGTTTCCTGTAGACATCTTAAAGAAATACCCGCCTCACCCAACATCACACAATAAAGAAAATACAAACAGGTCAATTAAAATCCTCTGTATCATACAGACGTTTTGCTGCTGCTTGACACAAATTGTTGTTGTCTAATCTACCAGCAAGAATGAATAATCAACAAATTTAACTGTAAACCAAACCACATGATGGAACATAGCACTTTATATAGCACACTGTGTGTCGAAATATTCTCATGTAGTCTCAAAATGATTAAAAAAAAAAAAAGATGATCGTGATGGAAGCCAAGCAGCTGTGTGTGCCTGTGTCGTTGGAGTTTTCTTCTAGCTGCCACAAAGTGTTATTCAAGAGCCTTATGTTAATGATTGAACCTTAAAATACGTCTACTAAATGAGAGTTACCCATTGGATTTAATTTTGATAGTGCCTCTAAAATGCCTCTAAAATGTTTGTACTCATGGGTCAGAGATTGCTTACAGGTGTGTGCATTTTCCTGTCAAGTTTGTTTTCATAGATCACAACTTTTGTGTGGGAAGTGACGAGGCCTCTTTTCAGACCCCATTTTGTGCGAATGCACTGTTTATAAATGAAACCCAAGGACATCTTGTGATATATTATGGTTACCTGTGTTATTTGTGGTATTTGATTTTTGTTTTTTCCTTTATTTTATTTCTCCAGTACACACTGGTAACACCACATCATATACTGTAGTTGATTGCTGAACCTACAGGGGCAAAGTCAAACATTAATCAAACCGCATTTGAAAGCCAGTGAGGTGGAACATCTTGAGTCATCAAGAAGGAAGCCAAGTAGCTGTGGGTGAATGTGTTGTTGTAGTTTTGTATAGCTTCCACAAAGTGTTATTAAAGAGCCACATGTTACTGATTGAACCTTAGAATATGTCTACTAAATAGGAGTTACCCATTGGATTTCATTTTAATAGTATGAGGCGACGATGTGTGTGTATACATTTCAATGTCAGGATCATCGATCGAAATCTTCATAGCCATAATTGGGTAACAAGTTACAACTATTCGGCAACATTTTAGGTTCAAAACTTCATCATGAGAGTTAACCATGTTGCGTGATGAGTATGTGTGTATACCATAGTTTAATGCTGTTCTCAGTAGGGCTGCACGATATGGTCAAAAAGTGATATTTATTAATGTTAGCAAATTGATCAATAACACTTCATTCAACAAACATCTATCATTCAACTACAGCAGCCAAACTATGAAACTAAAACACTAAGTAAAACTGTGAGGCTTGAACAAACAATGGCGGAACAGTGCCTGTTGACCTAACATGCCTTGAATCACAGTGTGGTTAAGACAGAGCTAGACTCTGATGTTCCGAATTTGGTGTAGATTCTACCGCAACACAAGTCTCTGATGTTATAGCGCTGTCATTAACAATTAGTTTTCAACAAGTCGCTCATGAGACTGTGTGTGTGTGTGTGTGTGTGTGTGTGTGTGTGTGTATGTGTGTACGTATGGGTTACGCCATGGAGACACAATACTGGCCTTTCTATTACTCAGCGGCCAGTGAAGGAACTCAGGCTCGAATCACCTCCGGCTGATCCTTGATAGGAAAGCAGCTTATTGTACGCTCACAAGGCGGCATGGCTTACACTTTAGCTCCACAGAGTGGAGAGGCTCGAATCAGCTTGTGATGAGCACAAAGAAAAACAAGCAACAAACAGTGTTTTACAGTGTAAAACTAACAGCAAAAAAGGACACGGCGGTCCACAAACTTTCAAACAATGAAGCTTACAAGCATACAGTACATGCTAATTTCTAGTAGCAGTAGTAGTATCTGTTTTTAAGGTTCTTCGTGCATCCAGCTGTTGTGTGGAACTGAATGTCAGGCCGCTCTATTGTTAGAGCCATGTGGTAAGGGTCCCAACCCTCTGGTGATAAAGACTTGATCAGCTATTTTCCGCTCATCCTCCTTTGAGCAGCTTCAGTCTGACCTGCTTACAGGCTAGAAGGAGCAGAGGAGCTGGCATCAAGGACCAAATGCCTCCTCTCTGCCCACTCTACCTTTATCTGCGTGTGTAATTTCCCACATTCTAATCAGCTGTGTTTGACGTTTTTAGATCGAGCAACTGTAACAGCGCTCTTTACTTTGTAGTTCTTAAAGCTGTGCTCATCACAAACACATCCTGCAGTCTCAGTGCATAGCACTTTTTAAGAATCATTTTGACTAAGGAGTTTTTTGCCTTAGCTGGGTAAAAGGTTCAGGTTCCTACATCATTTATTTTCACTGGTCCAGCAAGAGAAAATACAGTTTAATAAATGTAATCAGCATGTTTCAAAACATTAAGTTAAATAAGGGCTTTAAACTAGACTGTAAAATGGACACTTTTCCGTCATATCGGTACATACTGGGAAGTTATTTTGGTTCAACTCCCTTCTCAGAATGGCAACAGGTAAATGAGATGTTGTACATATCTGTAGAGTCATTGGTGTTGTTATGAACATTAAATGTGTTTCAGCCAAGATACAAGAGAACACCACCAAGTACAAGAACTTTATATATTTACATGCCATGTCTGGGACCAAAACACAGAAGGTAAGGTAGGACTGACTACTGTCTGTATTTTCAGACCACAAAATCTACAATAGGATGTATTCAAATATATATTGTAGGACTGCAACTTCCTGTTATTATTAATAATTATGTTGATCAATCATTTGGTCTATAAAATGTCAGAAAATTGTCAAAAAAAAAAATTACCCATTACAAAGTCCATAGTGACATCTTGAAATGACTTTTTTTGTCAGACCAACAGTCCAAAACCCCAAATATTTTGCTCAATAAGTGATTTAAGCGATTAGTCTAATATTTAAATAGGTGCTGTTTCAATCCATCAATTTACTCATAAATGAATTTACTTATTGTTTCAGCTCTCATTTGGTATGAAGGGTTTTTTTCCCCCATTGTTACAAAATTGAATTATCCACATGCAAAAAAAACAGTGTGCTTTAGGTATATACACAGATTCTTACCTGTGAGCTGTCCAGCCTCTCAATCAACTCCTGATCCACTCTGGTTGTTGACAGTCAGCCGTCTTATCTGAAGCCTGTCTCCTCAGGTGCTGGCGACAGGCCTCAGCGCTCTCTACTCCTCTCTGCCAAGGAAGATCGAGGTGCGAGGAGATGACTGGCACGCCCTTCGGCGGGAGGACTGGATGTGCGTATCATCACTTGTGCTGTTCATGAACTCGCTGGAGTTCTGCAATGCAGTGGTGCAGGTTGCTCATCCCATGGTCCGCTCCCAGCTCCTGGACTATCTCCACAACGGCTTTCTTGTACCTGTCATGGGCCCCGCGCTGCATAAGGTAGGAAAGGGATGAGTGGTAGAAACAACATCATGTTTACTCTGGATAATCAAAGACCTCCCTGTTACCAGTTTACAGTGGAACCATTATTATTTTAGAAAATAGCTCTTTGCATAGCCAAACCCCATTAAGGATGTCTGGGAAAATGGTAATTTATTTTGTTGATTTGGATAAACTGACCATGTAAATAAAACAGGATGAATATTGACCTCTTGGTTAGGGTCCCTCTTGTAGAAGATTAAAATTATACCTCAAAATTATTAGAATTGCTATGATAATAAAAGTTATTAACCCCCCCCCCCCCCCCCCCCCCAAGCCCATTGCCAGCTGTGGCCCGTTCAAAGCAGGTCGGCACCACACATGACAATATAGATGTTTACATGTGAATATAGGCATTTTATACCTTGTTAGATAGGTTAGATTCTCCACAGTTGAGTCATATAGTTCCTTTTAGGGAAACCATGACAACCACAAATTATAATTTATTCAGATCTACCAGCATAGTGAACTGAAGAGAAGAGGAAAAAAGTGGCTACTCCTTACCTTTGAAGTGATCATAAGGTCTGAATACTTGCCCATTGCTTGATAATTTACATCCAGTCCACTGTCCCCAGCAGCAGAGTCAGACAGCTCCTGCAGTTGAATGGTGGTGATTATGTGACGCGATTCAGAGCACAAAATTTTAACTCACCATATAATAATAATAATAACTCCATTTATATAGCACCTT